>NC_048299.1:222748711-222847487 GCF_013100865.1 Trachemys scripta elegans | reverse complement strand
CCTGGTAAAGCACACTGCTACTTACAATAGCAAATGTTAATGTGAGAAGTGGCGCGGGCCGAGGGATGTGCTGGCTGCGGCTTCCCGCCGCCCCCATTGGCCTGGGACGGCGAACCGCGGCCAGTGGGGGCCGCGATCGGCCGAACCTGTTGCGTCAGCAGGTAAATAAACTGGCCCAGCCCGCCAGGGTGCTTACCCTGGCGAGCCGCGTGCCAAACATTGCAGACCCCTGGGTTAAATAAATATCAGAATTCTAAAATGAGTGTTTGGTCATATGTTACTGAAAAATCCGTCAGCTCCTTAAACTTAGGTAAAAATCACAATTCAGTATCAGTTTGAGAACCCCTGACAACCAGGTTTTGTTCCTTCTTCACAGTGATGTTTTCCAGTGGAATGGTATGCTGCTTCTTCCCCTACATAAATGGTGTTCAGGCTGTGATCATCTCTTCTTGCTCTTCTTTCTCATTCTCTCGCTGTGGTTACCACTGCTTATCTTTCCAATCGTTTATTTTTCCCCCAGAGGGAGCAGTAATGTATGAACTAACTTTTTTCTTTTGAAAAAACAACTTGTATTTCAGACCAGAGCAGTCACATGTTCATGTTCTGTTTCTACCCTATGCCTCTTTTAAATTTTCTTAACTTTTTTATTCTTATGCACCTTCCCACCCTTCCTTATTCCTTGATTGTCTGTTATGTAACTCCACTTTACTGATTTCTTTTATTCTTTGTATTCTGTGAGCTGCAAAATGTAACTTGTCAAAATCGTGAGCAGAACTGAGCAATGTAGGAGTGAGGTGTGGAAAACTGCTTTGGGTGGGGGTGGAAATCAGCACAGGAGAGTTGGAACGTGTAGGGATGGAGGGGCATGAGTGGACTATGGTATGTAGGAAAGTTGGGGTAGCTGAGACAGAAAATACCAGCACAACTGAATTTGTTACTCTGCAGGTCACAAACATTTAAAAAAAAATTATACTGGGCAGATACATCTGTTAATTTTGAGCCATAAACAGGGTGCCACCTTAACTCAGAATTTTTTTTTCTCTTGCAATGTTCCTTGCCAATTGTTTCCAGTTACAGCTTGTTTATAGTATAGGTTTCAGTGAGATGATATTAAGAATATGTAACAGAAAACTCCAATTTCTTTACTTCACGAAGATTTTTTTTTCCCCACAAGAAACAGTGATGGCATTTTGATTAGAGCCCTAATTGATTGTGATGCTATAGAAGTTATCTTGTTGTAGAGTTGCTGAATGTCTCCAAACATGTATGTTCTTTGCTATAAGGTTGTTACACTGTTGGACTTATACTGTTTAAACTGAAGTGGAAGCTAAAGAGTGTTTAAATTACATTTTCTGTTGGGCATTCTTTGGAAGACCATGGAATAGATTAGATATAAAAAGGAAAAATAGTGGTACTCTTCCTAGGTTGGTCCACAGACAAATACCACCCACTTGAGATGTCACTCATAAGAACGGCCATACCGAGTCAGACCAGTGGTCCATCTAGCCCAGTATCCGGTCTTCCAACAGTGGCCAATGCCAGGTGCCCCAGAGGGAATGAACAGAACAGGTAATCATCAAGTGATCCATTTCCACTTCTGGCAAGCAGAGGCTAGGGACACTTCAGAGCATGGTTTTGCATCCCTTCCAATCCTGGCTAATAGCCATTGATGGACCTATCTAGAACGTATCTAGTTCTTTTTTGAACCCTGTTATAGTCTTGGCCTTCTCAACATCCTCTGGCAAAGAGTTCCACAGGTTGAATGTGCGTTGTGTGAAAAAATACTTTTTCACACACAGTTCTTGTGTTATGAAAGAGTAAATAACACTTTCTTATTTACTTTCTCCACACCAGTCATGATTTTATAGACTTTTGTCATATCCCTCCATTAGTTGTATCTTTTCCAAGCTGAAAAATCCTAGTCTTATTAATCTCTCTTCATACGGAAGCTGTTTCATACCCCTAATCATTTCTGTTGCTCTTTTCTGTACCTTTTCCAATTCTTCTTGCTTCTTTCCTTTATGCCGCTGGTGAGGGTCTCAGCAGCAGCATGGAGAGTTGGGAGAACCAGACCTCCATTTCCTCTGTAACAGATTCCAGCTCCTCCTGGGGGATTCCCAAACATTCCCAGGCTACTTGGGAGATATACCTACAGCTTCTAGTAGGTCAGCCTTGAGGCCTCCTCCCAGTGGGATATGCCTGGTAGAGTTCCAAAGGAAGCCTCCCCAGGGGTATCCTTTATCAGGTGCTCAAACCACCTCCATTCCAGTATATCTTTTTTTTTTTTTTTTTTTTACATGGGGCGACTACATCTGCACACAGTATTCAAGAGGTGGGGGTACCATGGGATTTATATAGAGGCAATCTGATATTTTCCATCTTACCACCTATCTTTCCTAATAATTCCCAACATTCTTTTAGCTTTTTTTGACTACTGCTGCTGCACATTGAGTGGATGTTTTTAGAGAACTATCCACGATGACTCCAAGATCTTTCTTGAGTGGTAACAGCCAATTTAGACCTCATCATTTTATATGTATAGTTGGGATTATGTTTTCCAATGTGCATTACTTTGCACTGATTAAATAAATAATTATATTTAAATAGGGTCAGGATCATGCCATTGAAAGGAATCCACAGGGTAAGATTGGTGTTCATTCTGGGTCTGTGGTAAACAGTGTATATTTAACTAATACATTGCTGCTGCTTTTCTGATAACAGTGCATTTGCTGTTTTAGTTTTTTGAAGGCTTCTTTTGCTTTTCTTGTGCACAAAGTCTGTTGTATGTCAGTATTTTTCTATAAGCCCTCCACCACGTTGTAATTGCACCTTTATTTTTGCTTTAGTTGAGTGATATCCTAAGTTTTTCATACTCTCATATCTATTACATCGTTTAATTTTTTTCTGATTCTTTATTCGCTTGTCTTAACGTTGAATAACTTTGCAGTAAGCTCATCAACCCACTCTTGTGTTTTTGTTTTGTGTTTTGGTTGTTTTTTGTTTTGGCAGAAAACTTGTCGGAGATCTCATCCACCATGTGTTGTGGATTAAAAATGTAACACATTCTCAGGCTGTGATATTTCTTATGTCTAGACACTGGATACAATTGTGATTTTGTTTTTGTACAATGCTAGTATTTTTTTTAAAGGGTATTAAATACGGTATTAAACAAATGTTTGTAGTATACTTATGACAGGTTGTGGTAAATTTGAATAATTTTTTTATGAAGTGTGCACTTTATTGTATACATTTGGTTACTAAGCTTAGTATCATATCTGAAGATTTTAGTTTGTATGCACAATTTCGTGACTATTGTATTTAGAAATAGTTTATAAATTAAAAAAAAATCAATTTCCTAGGTAATAAAAAGCCCCCTTCCCTACTGCTTTTCTGTGTCTTATTGACTCTGAAAAGTAATGAAGGACCCCTGATGACTATAGCTACACAGGACATATGCCAGAATAGGACATTTTGGAAGAGGGTAAAATCCACCCCATCATTGTCTCCAGAAAAGCGTTTAGAGTGTCAGTCAGTTGGGTGCAAAGTCTAGACATGTTTGCAGAAACAAAAGATGAAAATACAGCATTAGTCAAAATTCTCTTCCTTTTAGCGTCCGCAATATCAATGATACGTAGGATATCAGTACAGTGTTGTAGTATTTCTGGTTGTGTCTAGAGCTTTACAGCTCAATGTAGACTGCTAACTTGTTCTCCTTTGATTAATCTTTCCCCTTTGAAAGAAAACTTGCTGTGGGCGAAGAGCTGTTTAAAACAATAAATAAAATTATCTAGTGCCAATAATGTGCTAAATAAATTCTTCAAATACTGTGGTGCAAGTACTGTGAATAACCTGCTAAGGTATGTAGAAACTATATTGTGGAGAATGTAATTGTTTAGCTTTCTCCAATTCTCAGTGGTTGAGCCTAATAATATCCTCCAATTGACTTTGCTTTAAATCTGAGACATGTTGCTGGCTACAAGATTGTTGCAAAATCTTGAGCTTTTTTTGTAACTTGAATGTAGGATCTTTTACTAGGTTGGTTTGCTCAGGAAGGATAGACAGGGGAAAAAGGGAGGAGGTGTTGCCTTATATATTAAAAATGTACACACTTGGACTGAGGTAGAGATGGACATAGGAGACGGAAGTGTTGAGAGTCTCTGGGTTAGGCTTAAAGGGGCAAAAAACAAGGGAGATGTCATGCTAGGCGTCTACTACAGGCCACCTAACCAGGTGGAAGAGGTGGATGAGGCTTTTTTCAAGCAACTAACAAAATCATCCAAAGCCCAAGATTTGGTGGTGATGGGGGACTTCAACTATCCGGATATATGTTGGGAAAATAACACAGCGGGGAACAGACTATCCAACAAATTCTTGGACTGCATTGGAGACAACTTTTTATTTCAGAAGGTTGAAAAAGCTACTAGGGGGGAAGCTGTTCTAGACTTGATTTTAACAAATAGGGAGGAACTCGTTGAGAATGTGAAAGTAGAAGGCAGCCTGGGTGAAAGTGATCATGAAATCATAGAGTTTGCAATTCTAAGGAAGGGTAGAAGGGAGAACAGCAAAATAGAGACAATGGATTTCAGGAAGGCAGATTTTGGGAAGCTCAGAGAGCTGATAGGTAAGGTCCCATGGGAATCAAGACTGAGGGGAAAAACAACTGAGGAGAGTTGGCAGTTTTTCAAAGGGACACTATTAAGGGCCCAAAAGCAAGCTATTCCGCTGGTTAGGAAAGATAGAAAATGTGGCAAAAGACCACCTTGGCTTAACCACGAGATCTTGCATGATCTAAAAAATAAAAAGGAGTCATATAAAAAATGGAAACTAGGACAGATTACAAAGGATGAATATAGGCAAACAACACAGGAATGCAGGGGCAAGATTAGAAAGGCAAAGGCACAAAATGAGCTCAAACTAGCTACGGGAATAAAAGGAAACAAGAAGACTTTTTATCAATACATTAGAAGCAAGAGGAAGACCAAAGACAGGGTAGGCCCACTGCTTAGTGAAGAGGGAGAAACAGTAACAGGAAACTTGGAAATGGCAGAGATGCTTAATGACTTCTTTGTTTCGGTCTTCACCGAGAAGTCTGAAGGAATGCCTAACATAGTGAATACTAATGGGAAGGGGGTAGGTTTAGCGGATAAAATAAAAAAAGAACAAGTTAAAAATCACTTAGAAAAGTTAGATGCCTGCAAGTCACCAGGGCCTGATGAAATGCATCCTAGAATACTCAAGGAGCTAATAGAGGAGGTATCTGAGCCTCTAGCTATTATCTTTGGAAAGTCATGGGAGACGGGAGAGATTCCAGAAGACTGGAAAAGGGCAAATATAGTGCCCATCTATAAAAAGGGAAATAAAAACAACCCAGGTAACTACAGACCAGTTAGTTTAACTTCTGTGCCAGGGAAGATAATGGAGCAAGTAATTAAGGAAATCATCTGCCAACACTTGGAAGGTGGTAAGGTGATAGGGAATAGCCAGCATGGATTTGTGAAGAACAAATCATGTCAAACCAATCTGATAGCTTTCTTTGATAGGATAACGAGCCTTGTGGATAAGGGTGAAGCTGTGGATGTGGTATACCTAGACTTTAGTAAGGCATTTGATACGGTCTCGCATGATATTCTTATCGATAAACTAGGCAAATACAAATTAGATGGGGCTACTATAAGGTGGGTGCATAACTGGCTGGATAACCGTACTCAGAGAGTTGTTATTAATGGTTCCCAATCCTGCTGGAAAGGCGTAATGAGTGGGGTACCGCAGGGGTCTGTTTTGGGACCAGCTCTGTTCAATATCTTCATCAACGACTTAGATATTGGCATAGAAAGTACGCTTATTAAGTTTGCGGATGATACCAAACTGGGAGGGATTGCAACTACTTTGGAGGACAGGGTCATAATTCAAAATGATCTGGACAAATTGGAGAAATGGTCTGAGTTAAACAGGATGAAGTTTAACAAAGACAAATGCAAAGTGCTCCACTTAGGAAGGAAAAATCAATTTCACACATACAGAATGGGAAAAGACTGTCTAGGAAGGAGTACGGCAGAAAGGGATCTAGGGGTTATAGTGGACCACAAGCTAAATATGAGTCAACAGTGTGATGCTGTTGCAAAAAAAGCAAACATGATTCTGGGATGTATTAACAGGTGTGTTGTGAGCAAGACACGAGAAGTCATTCTTCCGCTCTACTCTGCTCTGGTTAGGCCTCAGCTGGAGTATTGTGTCCAGTTCTGGGCGCCTCATTTCAAGAAAGATGTGGAGAAATTGGAAAGGGTCCAAAGAAGAGCAACAAGAATGATTAAAGGTCTTGAGAACATGACCTATGAAGGAAGGCTGAAAGAACTGGGTTTGTTTAGTTTGGAAAAGAGAAGACTGAGAGGGGACATGATAGCAGTTTTCAGGTATCTAAAAGGGTGTCATAAGGAGGAGGAAGAGAACTTGTTCACCTTAGCCTCTAAGGATAGAACCAGAAACAATGGGTTTAAACTGCAGCAAGGGAGGTCTAGGTTGGACATTAGGAAAAAGTTTCTAACTGTCAGGGTGGTTAAACACTGGAACAAATTGCCTAGGGAGGTTGTGGAATCTCCGTCTCTGGAGATATTTAAGAGTAGGTTAGATAAATGTCTATTAGGGATGGTCTAGGCGGTATTTGGTCCTGCCATGCGGGCAGGGGACTGGACTCGATGACCTCTCGAGGTCCCTTCCAGTCCTATAATCTATGAATCTATGAATCTATGGTTGGCTCTGGAATTCTGAAGTCTTTATATTATGCTGACTTGTCTATCAATGATAAAGAGGTTTTGCAATCCAAAAATTACAGAAATTTTTAATATCTGTAATTTAGGTGGCCTATCTTGAATACTTACTGATTCTGCAGCATGCATACCTCAATGTACACATTCTTTTCTCCCATAAGTGGTTTTTCTGCTTTGCAATTCTGAATTAGGAGAATACATATTCAGCCATATACTAGTTAGCTATTAACAGTATCTAGAAATGTACTTTGAACACTTTGAGGTAACCACCTACTGTTAAAAGAAATCATTGATGTGTAGTTGTGCTGACCTATGTTGGGAGGTAACTAGTAGTCCTGTTCCTGGTGTTCGTTTTTGGGCTTAGGCCTGCACCACCTTAATGTGAACTCTTATTTAAATATTCAGACAGCTTCCTGGTTACTAAGCACCTTTTTTGTTACAAAAGGTATTGCCTTGGTTTCAGCTTCTTGGTTTTTGGGGGCCGGAGGGAAGGGAGGAAGGGCTCTCTTCCCAGCCTGGTAGGCTTTGGACTACAACAGTCTTTTATACCATTCTGTGAATGTTATTAACTTTGTCTATGGTGTCTTCTCTGCCAGGGATTTGTTTTTTATTGTTTTGTAAATGCTCACATTTATGTGGTGCATGAGCACACTGTTGGTACTAAAATATTTTATTTGTCAGTTTTTAATAGCTTTTCTGCCAGGGGGGATTTTCATTTAAAGGTGAGAATGAAGGGTTGCTAAACAACTGTCATTTAAAGCACGTGAGTGATGTTTGTATCTGAATACTGATTAGAAAAATAAGAGTTGACTTTATTACATTTGAATTTTTCTTTTTATTGTAGCAGGATGTTACTAAAACCACAAATGGTTCGTCATTTATTATCTCAAAATGTTAATGCATTAGATGAAACTTTCCTTCTTTAGGGTCTCAGCAGCTGACGTTCGTGAGGTGACAAAGAAAACTCAATAGTAAAAGTAATTTTGCTATTAGCAAATTACAGTTCTCACATATACTACATGCTAATGTTCCGTATGATAATGTTTAATACCTAAAGGTGGTGTATTTGGGGAGCAGGAAAAGAGGAAGATTACTTCATATGAATGTACGGAACTAGTAGAAAGCATAGCTGAAGTGTGTGGCAGTACCTGTAATTAAGGTTGTTCTTAGAGTATGCATCTGTGTGGATTCCACTGTAGGTGCATATGCATCTTGTGCACACAAGACTGGAGTCTTTTTGAATAGCAGTGTCCATTGGGGCTATGCATGCGTCTTGTGCTGCATCATGTTACCATGCATGCAAAGGAATAAAGGTCAGCATGGTCATGACTCTCCTTCTGTCTCTCCTTACAGCCCCTGGCAGTGACATGGAATTGGTGAGTGTCCAACTCTCCATTAGTTCTTAACTTTAGCCAAACCTTCTCAAATCTTCAAGAATCAGAAGAGTTCTGAAGGTTTTTTAACACACAACCTCTGAGCTATATCAAATTATGTGGCCTGAGTATTGACAGATCCCTCGCTGTACAAGGCTACTTCACATGGTGGACTTGAAACCTCTCCGCTTCAAGCCTTTCCCATTCTACAATGGATTAATTCCTCTGAAAAGATGGGACACAGACATCTCTTCTGTTTGAGATTCACATATACCCAGCATACACGTTGTGTGCCAATCATTCTCCACAGGGGCACATAAGTTGTGAGATGCAAGGCTGAAGCTACATCTTCTGGAACAATACACAAAGGTCTCATCAGACCCTGAGAAGATAAACTCTGCAGTTTTGCTAATGGACAAGCCCACATCATCTAGTACCACCTTGGGGAGATAAGCAACACCGAAGACCAGCACATAGAGAAGACTGGCACCAATGCCCCAGCACAGAAACTGACCCCAATATTGACATTAAAGCCAGCACTAACATCCCAGTGTTGAAGTCTGGCATCAAGAAGGCTGCTGCAAACACAGAGGCAAAGACTCCAGGCTGAACTCGCTGTCCTCCCATAAGGGAAGACAGCATAAAACCTCCAGAGAGAAATTCCCCAGAATCTGCATTGTGTTGAGGGCTGGGGAGAAGGAGCAGCCTATAGCACAACAGACTCTGACCCATCCTGGCACCAACCCCAGGTCTGGTGATGCATTCCTTGGCTTGATGCCTACTGTGGAGGATGAGCCTAGGGAGAACCAGGGTACTGAAGTACCTACTGGTACAGTAAAAACCCCAATACTAAAAGTGCCATACATTTTGGTTTTGCCCTTTGAGGAGGTCTAGTGCTTCTCATCATTACAAGGGCATACATTCTTCCCATCTTTGAGTAGAGAACCCTCTCTTCTGAAGTCAGTGGTTGGCACCATGGAAGGATCTGCTGACTTCTACAGGGCTCAGCTGCTGCTAGCTTGCCAATACCCAGCAAGCCAGCCACATACCTGTGGTGTGCCATTCTGACACTATTGGAGGTAACTGGGCTTCACCATCTCTGGCGTCGAAGCTGCTTTGCACTACACACGAGAGAGAAATCACTCTCCCCATTAATGCCACTGGCCAATCCATGTACATCGAGTACCAGGAGGAGCTGGATCCAGGGACAGAGCATCATCAATGCCCCATATTGCCACCAGAGGCACTTGTCTTCACTGCTTGATGGAGTGGTATCCTCAACACCAGTACTGGAGCCTGATGACTTTGAATCATTTCAAGAGTTTCTTATGAGGATTGCAGAGATTCTGGAAATAGCGACCAGGCATATCAGAGAAATTCAAGGTATCTGATGATCTTGTCTGCCTCTGGTCCAGCTAGGAGTGCCCTTCCCATAAATGTGGGATTGCTTGACCTGGCTAAGGCTATGGCAGATGCCAACCATAATGCCCATTGCAAATTGGGTGGAGAAGAGGTTTCAAGTACTTCCAATAGGGCTTGAGTACCTCTGTATTCACCTCAACTTGGGCTCCTTAGTCATGTCAGTGGTACAAGAGAAATCTCCTGAGTACCCCCAAGGAGAAGGACCCAAATAGATCAATCCATCTGGAAGGAAAATCCTTTTCCTCTGTCCTCTCTACCGTTCCTTGTGGCTAAATGCTGGGACTTGCGTGTCAAGTATGACTTCCTGACTTAGGACAGTGATGCCCTCAAGATGCTGTTGCATTACAGGGAGGCACTTAGAGACATAACTAAGGAAGATGAACTGGTGGCCTTACAGGTGGCTATGGACACCTGTGACAAGATGGCAAGTTTTATGCATAGTGCATCATGACTTCAAGCATTGGGTTTCCTGAGATAATACAGGCCATGATTGAGGACTTGCTAAATAGCTCTTCTTTGCCATCAAAGGGCAAGCAAACAGGCAGTGCTCTGCACTAAGGCTCAAAGGCCGCTCTGTACTCCCAAGGGATTTACACCCCAGCCCTGAAGCACAAGCTGTACCGTCCTCAACCCCGGTTGAGGCCGTAGATGCTGTCCTGCCATCACAGGCAACCCAGGTGCCACCAAGAAAAACCTAAGATACATCAGAGGGTACCAACCTTCCTCCTTTTTGGCAATGCACCCAACGCAACAAATTTGACAGTACTGTCATCAGATCTAGTCACATGAACATTACCTTTGGAAGCCACCTTACTCCATTTCACAGATCATGGTCTGCCATGACATTGGATGTATGGGTGTAAGAGATACACGAGACACGGGTGGACACGAGAACAAATGGATATAAACTGGCCGTCGGGAAGTTTAGGCTTGAAATTAGACGAAGGCTTCTAACCATCAGAAGGGTGAAGTTTTGGAACAGCCTTCCAAGGGAAACAGTGGGGGCGAAAGATCTCTCTGGCTTTAAGATTAAGCTTGATAAGTTTATGGAGGGGATGGTTTGATGGGATAAAGTGATTTTAGTCAATAGGTCAATAATGTGCCTTCGCTGGTAATTAGTAACAGTGGTCAATGATGGGATATTAAAAGTTACTACAGAGAACTTTTTCCAGAGGGTCTGGCTAGAGAATCTTGCCCGCATGCTCGGGGTTCAGCTGATCGCCATATTTGGGGTTGGGAAGGAATTTTCCTCCAGGGTAGATTGGCAGAGGCCCTGGAGGTTTTTTTTTCGCCTTCCTCCGCAGCGTGGGGCAGGGGTCGCTTGCTGGAGGATTCTCAGTGTTTTGAAGTCTTTAATTCGTGATTTGGGGATTTCAGCAGCTGAGTCAAGGGAGAGAATTCTTCCAGGAGTGGGTGGGTCAGCTTTTGTTGCCCGCATCATGCGGGAGGTCAGACTAGATGATCATAATGGTCCCTTCTGACCCTAGAGTCTGAGTCTATGAGATTATCGCCTATGGCTACAAGTTCAGTTCCACTCTTTATACCCTACCCACTTCCCTTCCCCATCCTTCAGGGACCTGTCTCATGAGAGCCTATTGCGAACAGAAGTGACCTTTTTGCTTTTCTTTGGAGCCACAGTGAAGGTTCTACCAGAGTTCAGGGGAAGAGGCTTTTACTCTGTTATTTCCTCATTCTGAAGAAGGAAAGGGGTCTTTGTTCTGTCCTATACCTGAGGAGACTTGGCAAATATATACATTGTCTCAGGTTCAGGATGATATGGCTTGGTGCCATTATTCCATCTCTCCATGCCCAAGACTGATTTGTGGCTTGTGTCTCTTGACTTGCAGGATGTGTATTTCCACATTGCTATCATTCTGGTCCCCAGGAAGTACCCAAGATTTACAGTAGGGCCCAACCATTACCAATACAGGATTCTGTCCCTTGGATACTCCACAGCACAGAATATTTATAAAATGACTAGCAGTAATCATAGGATTGAAAGGGACCTCAAGAGGTCATCTAAGCCAGTCCCCTGCACTCAGGGCAGGACTAAGGGTATGTCTACACTACGAAATTAGGTCTATTTTATAGAAGTTGATTTTTAGAAATCAATTTTATACAGTTGATTGTGTATGTCCCCACTAATAGCATTAAGTTGGTGGAGTGCATCCCGCAGTCTTCGCTGCCCATTGGAATTCTGGGTTAACCTCCCAATGCCTGATGGGGCAAAAACATTGTCACAGGTGGGTTTTGGGTATATGTCGTCAGTCTCCCCTCCCTCCCTCTGTGAAAGCAACTGCAGACAATCATTTCACGCCTTTTTACCTGGGTTACCTGTGCAGACGCCATAGCAACGCAAGCATGGAGCCCACTCAGCTCACCGCTGCTGTTGCGAGCATTGTAAATACCTCGCGCATTATACTGCAGTATGTGCAGAACCTGGCTAAGAGATGGCAGCACGAGGACGATTGTGAGGAGGATATGGACACAGACATTCCTGAAAGCACGGGATGTGGCACTTGGGGCATCATGGCGGCACTGGGGCTGGTTGATACAGTGGAATGCCGATTCTGGGCCAGGCAAACAAGTACAGACTGGGACTGCATAGTGTTGCAGGTATGGGATGATTCCCAGTGGCTGTGAAACTTTCGCATGCGTAAGGCCACTTTCCTGGAACTCTGTGAGTTGCTTTCCCCCAGCCTGAAGCACAGGAATACCAAGATGAGAGCTGCCCTGACAGTTGAGCAGTGAGTGGCGATAGCAGTTGGGAATCAATTTGGAGTTGGCAAATCTACTGTGGGGACTGCTGTGATTCAAGGAGCCAATGCAATCATTGACATTCTGCTATCAAGGGTAGTGACTCTGGGAAATGTGCAGATCATAGTGGATGGCTTTGCTGCAGTGGGTTTCCCTAACTGTTGGTGGGGCGAGAGACGGAATGCATATCCCTATCTTGGCACTGGACCACCTTGCTAACCAGTACATAAACCACAAGGGGTAGTTCTCACTGGTGCTGCAAGCACTGGTGGATCACAAGGGACGTTTCACCGACATCAATGTGGGATGGCCGGGAAAGGTGCATGACGCTCGCATCTTTAGGAACTCCGGGCTGTTTGAACAGCTGCAAGAAGGGACTTACTTCCCAGACCAGAAAATTACTGTTGGGGATGTTGAAATGCCAGTAGTTATCCTTGGAGATCCAACCTGTTTGGAGACTTACCCCTTGCTCCCATGGCTCATGAAGCCATACGCAGGCAGCCTGGACAGTAGTAAGGAGCAGTTCAAATATAGGCTGAGCAAATGCAGAATGGTGGTAGAATGAGTCTTTGGACGTTTAAAAGCTCGCTGGCGCTGTTTGCTGACTAAATTAGACCTCAGCGCAACCGATATTTCCCTTGGTATTACTGCTTGCTGTGTGCTCCATATCTGTGAAAGTAAGGGTGAGACGTTTATCGCAGGGTGGGAGGTTGAGGCAAATCACCTGGCTGCCAATTTTGAACAGCCAGACACCAGGGCAATTAGAAGAGCACAGGCGCACTGCACATCAGAGAGGCTTTGAAAACCAGTTTCATGACTGGCCAGGTTACGGTGTGACAGTTGTGTGTGTTTCTCCTTGATGCAAACCCGCCCCCTTTGTTGATTTTTAATTCCCTGTAAGCCAACCACCCTCCCCCCTTCTATCACAGCTGGCAAAGGAAATAAAGTCACTATTGTTTTGAAACCATGCATTCTTTCTTTATTAATTAAAAAAAGGGAGATAACTGATAAGGTAGCCTGGGTGGGGTGGTGGAGGAGGGAAGGACAAGGCCACATTGCTTATTGTAGCCACACTACAAATCAAAACTGTTCAAATGACAGCCTTCTGTTGCTTGGGCCATCCTCTGGAGTGGCTGGGTGCTCAGGACCCCCCCCACACACACACACGTTTTTGGGCGTCTGGGTGAGGAGGATATGGAACTTGGGGAGGAGGGCAGGCAATTGTACAGTGGATGCAGTGGAGGTCTGTGATCTTGTTGGCTTTCCTGCAGCTCCACCAGATGCCTGAGCATGTCCGTTTGCTCCCCCATTATCCTCGGCATTGCATCCTGCCTCTTCTCATCGCGCTCACTTAATACTTTCCTGGACTCTGCCACTGAATATCTCCGTGCATTCAGCTGTGCCCTATCAGTGCGGGAGAACTGCATGAGGTCGGAAAACATGTCATCGCGAGTGCAGTTTTTTCTTTTTCTTTTTCTTTTCTTTTTTTTTTTTTCTGCCTTCTAATCTGCGATAACCTCAGGGACAGAGATGATAGGGGGAGCACAGAAACATTTGCACCTGCGGGGGGGATAAAAAGGGAGAGTAAAATTTAAGATGATACATTTCTGAGACCAAAAGGGAGGTTCTTTCACAGTGAATCAAGGAATTCACAGCAGACAGCACGTGTGCTTTAGGTACAGGGTCACATTTTTATCTTTTATATTGAGTGCCTGCCAGTATGGTGACACATCACACACAGCTGGGCAACAGAATTCAGTTTCCAGGCAGCCATGGTAAGCCAAAGGGTACGCAGGTTTGGCTTCTAACCCCTTCATAACATGTGGGAATATTTTCAAACTGCAGCACCCTCCTTTCCTATAGCAAGTAATTCCTGTTGGGGTTGCCATTTAAAAGGAGGGACTGCGGTTTTCGGGTGGATGTGCAGCACATACCTCCCCTCACTCTTCCGCGTGGCTGTTTGGGATGATCCCTTCACCCCTCCCCGTGCTGCATGGCTATTCTCAGGGATGATCCCTTTTAGCCAAGTGCAAACAGCCCAGCATGAATGGGGTCCTTTTACTGTTCCCTTACAAAAATTCCCCTATTTCAACCAGGTGACCATGAATGATATCACTCTGCTGAGGCTAACACAGAAGATATAGACCAAATGTTGCTTGAATGCGACCAAAACCCAGGACCATTCGCTGCCATGCTTTGTGCTGCAATGATTCCAGTTTACTTGCTACTGGCTTGGCGTGGTAGTGTCCTACCGTGGAGGATGAAATAAGGCAGCCCTCCCCAGAAACCTTCTGCAAAGGCTTTCAGAGTACCTCCAGGAGAGCTTCACGGAGATGTCCCTGGAGGATTCCCGCTCCATCGCCAGACACATTAACAGACTTTTCCAATAGCTGTACTGGCCACAAATGCATCCCAAGTTTTCAGGCAAATCAAACATTAAACACTATTGCTTTTAAACCCTGTACTGTAGTTAAAAATGTGTACTCCCAGAGGTGCATTCTCCGCCTTCAGGGTCAGGGATCCCGCCTTGGGAGGATATTGTCTCCAGGGTGATGAAAAGGTCCTGGCTGCCAGGGAGAACAGATTCACTGCTTGCTTGCTGTGCATTCTCCTCCTCCTCAGTGTTGCGTGAGACTCCCCCCTTGCAGGTGTCCACTGACAGTGGTGGGGTAGTGGTAGGCCCCCCCCCTCCCAGAATGCCATGCAGCTGATCATAGAAGCGGCATGTATGGGGCTCTGACCCAGAGCAACTGTTTGCCTCCTTTGTCTTTTGGTAGGCTTGCCCGAGCTCCTTGACTTTGATCGGAGTTCAGCCTGCACAGATTTTTCTCTCCATACAGCAATCAGATCCAGTGTCTCCTGTTCGTTCCATGCTGGAGTTTGTTTGTGATTCTGGGGGGACTGCATGGTCACCTGTGCTGCTGAGCGTGCTACGCTGACAAAACAGGAAATGAAATTCAAAAGTTCCCAGGGCTTTTCCTGTGTACCTGGCTAGTGCATTGGAGTTGAAAGCGCTGTCCAGAGCGATCACATTGGAGCACTATGGAATAGCTCCTGGAGGCCAATAATGTCGAGTTGCGTCCACACTACCCCAAATTCGACCAAGCAAGGTCGATTTTAGCACTACACCCCTCGCCAGGGAGGAGTACAGAAGTCGATTTTAAGAGTCCTTTAGGTCAACGGAACAGGGTTGCTTGTGTAGACGCATTAATTATAAAATTGACCTAACATGCTAAATTCTACCTAACCCTGTCGTATAGACCAGGGCTATGTATTCTCTGGACCACCCCTAACAGGTGTTTGCCTAACCTGCTCTTAAAAATCTCCAATGACAGAGATTCCACCAGCTCCTTAAGCAATATATTCTAGTGCTTAACTGCCCTGTAGGAAATTTTTCCTAATGTCCAACTTAAATGCCCTTGCTGCAATTTAAGTCCATTCTTAATCCCTTCTTGTCCTATCCTCAGAGGTTAAGGAGAACAATTTTCCACCCTCCTCCTTGTAACAACCTTTTATGTACTTGAAAACTTATGTCCCCTCTCAGTCTTCTCTTTTCCAGACTGAACAAACCCAATTTTTTTTCAATCTTTCCTCACAGGTCACATTTTCTAGACTTTTAATAATTTTTGCTCTTTTCTCGACTTTCTCTAGTTTGTTCACATCTTTCCTAAAATGTGGTGCCTGGAACTGGACACAGTACTCCAGTTCAGGCCTAATCAATGTGGAGTAGAGTGAAAGAATTACTTCTCGTGTCTTTCTTACAACACTCCCACTAATACATCCCAGAATGCTGTTTCCTTTTTTATTTTTTGCAACAAGATTACACTGTTGATTAATCTTTAGCTTGTGATCCCCTATGACCACCAGATCCCTTTCTGCAGTACTCCTTCCTAAGCAGTCATTTACTATTTTGTATGTGTGCAACTGATAGTTCCTTCCTAAATGGAGTAGTTTGCATTTGTCTTATTGAATTTCATCCTATTTATTTCAAAACATTTCTCCAGTTTGTCCAGATCCATTTGGAATTTAATGGTAGCATATTTAAGGTGGCAGGGAATCCATGTCTACCTGTACCAGGACAACTGGCTGATCAGAGATATGCTCCAATAGGAGACTACAGCAGCCTTAGAATATGTCCTTTCCTCTCAACCTGGGTTCCTTTATGATCTGAGAAATCTTCTCTCATACTATCTCAGATGATAGTCTCTGGCCAGTCAAGACTTGATAGAGTACATCTGCTGAGGACAGATTCAGATCTCTGCAGTCAGTGGCAAATGACCTAAAATTGAATGCAACAACGTGTACACGTCTGAGACTTAGGCCAAATGTTGGCACATAGGTACATGTTGCCACTTGCTAGACTCAATCTTTGGCCCTTACAGCTATGGCGGAGGTCCATATACTCTGTCCATATACCACATGAACAAAAGGGTCATAGTTGCACCTCAAGTCTTGGAAGAGCTCTCTTGCTGGCGGCTGGACCCAGTGAACATGCAGAAAAAGGGTTCCATTCTCCGCTTTTTGACTATAGTGCTTATCACATATGCTATAAGTAGTCACTGTAAAAGTCCATCCTAGAGCCAGTACTCTTTCAATGGAGGACTCCTGTAATAGACATTTGTGACATATTGGACCCCTCTATCAGGGTGCTACCTGATGTGCTGGGCTCCCACTGAGCCCGCCAGTCTTACCAGCCTGGGTTTCCCTTGCACTGGGTTACTGTGCCAGGCTCTCAAGCCCCTTTTCAGCACACACCCAAGCAAAGCCACACTTAGCTATAGACACAGACTGAAATCAGCTCTGTGTAGGAGGATTCAGCTAGGGGAATGGCCAGCACTCTGGTGCGCACACCATCTGAAGTGTAAACCCCAAAATAACATTTTCTTGCGCTGTATAGAGATCTGTACAGCGCAAGCTCATAAAAATCGCTCCCTCCCTCAATATGGAGGGAGGTATGCACAGCTTTCTGCTTGCTTCCCGGCCCCAGATATGAATTGCACAAACTGGGTTTTGGAATAAACAAGAAATAAACTTTAACTTCAAAAGGTAAATTTTAAGTGATTATAAGGGATAGCAAACAGAACAAAGGAAATTACTGAGCAAATAAAACAAAAAACGCAACCTCAGGGTATGTCTTCGCTACCAGCCGGATTGGTGGGCAACGATTGATTCAGCGGGGATCAATTTATCGTGTCTAGTCTAGACACGATAAATCGATTCCTGAATGCTCTCCCATCGACTCCTGTACTCCAGCTCAGTGAGCGGTGCAGGCAGAGTCGACGGGGGAGCGGCAGCAGTCGGCTCACCGTAGTGAAGACACCGCGGTAAGTACGTCAAGTTGCGTAACTTAGATCAATTCCCTGTCCTCCCCACCCCCACCTCTTCCCAGTGTAGACCAGGCCTAAGCTTAATTCACTAAAGAAATAGGTTACAAAATGTAATTTTTCACCCTAAATGATATTTTTGTCAGGTTGCAGAGTTTCTGCAGCTTAGAGTTCCAGTTATTTCTCTTTACATACTAGACCCCTGTCTCAGCCTGGACTCAGCCCTTGCCTTTCCCCAACTTAGTTTCTTTGTCTCTTCAGGTGCTTTCAGCAGTCTTCCTTCTTGGGCAGGGAGGCAATGGAGAAGAGCCCTGATTGACTTACTTCCCAGCCTTAAGTAGGATCTACATAAGACTGGAATCCTTTGTTTCCAGTGGAAAAATACCAGCAGTATCCAAGGTGGTACCCCGTACCAGGTGACATCAGATGACCCTACAGTGTCAAAGCAACATCCCAGGAAGGTGGGAAATTAGTATCTTCAAAGTTCTATTGTCCTCCTCAGATGGCTCATTCAGGCTGATTGCCTACTGTCTGGTGGGCGTTCCCCCAAGTACACACACAGTTGTAATTGTTACGTAGTCAATATTCCTTACTTCAGATACAGAAATGATACATGCATACAAATTTAATGAACACATTTAGTAGATCATAACCTTTTCAATGATACCTCACATGACCCTCCTTGCATAAAACATATTAGTTATGCCATATTTATATCATAACAATATTTCTATGAAGAATGTGGGGTGTAATGTCACTCCACTCCCCTTAGATTATGGCCAGAGGGTTGGTCACTGACCCATGCGAAGGCAGTGTGCCTAAAATTCTCTTTAGTTTTTGGTTATCTAATTTCTTAGTTTTTACCAAAAATTATAGTGACACCCACAGATGTTTTTACCAAGTTCTGGGTGCCTTTTCCTAAGTTGCCTGAAAGACTTCTAAGGTACAACATTGTTTTAACAATGTAGATAAGGCTGTCAAGTGATTAAAAAAATTTATCGTGATTAATCATGCTGCTAAACAATAATAGAATACCATTTATTTAAATATTTTTGGATGTTTTCTACATTTTCAAATATATTGATTTCAATTACAACACAGAATACAAAGTGTACAATGCTCACTTTATATTTTTATTACAAATATTTGAACTATAAAAAACAAAAGAAATAGTATTTTTCAATTCTCCTGTAGTTCAATCTCTTTATCATGAAAGTTGAACTTACAAATGTAGAATTATGTATAAAAAAACTCCTGCATTCAAAACCAAAACAATGTAAAACTTTAGAGCCTGCAAGTCCAGTCCTACTTCTTGTTCAGCCAATCACTCAGACGAACAAGTTTGTTTACATTTGCAGAAGATAATGCTGCCTGCTTCTTGTTTACGATTTCACCTGAAAGTGAGAACAGGTGTGTGCATGGCACTGTTGTAACAGGCGTTGCAAGATATTTATATGCCAAATGCGCTAAAGATTCATATGTCCCTTGATGCTTCAACCACCATTCCAGAGGACGTGTCCATGCTGATGATGGGTTCTGCTCGATAACGATCCAAAGCAGAGGGGGGCTGTCAAGCAGTGCTAGTGTTAGCCTTGCTGGGGCCCAGGGCAGAAAGCCAAAGCCCCACCACATGGAGCTGAAGTCCAGGGCCGTGAGCCCCGCCACCTGAAGCTGAAGCCGAACTTAGCTTTGTGGGGGCCCCTGTGGCTGGGGCCTCGGGCAATTGTCCTGCTTGCTACTCCTTAATGCTGGCTCTGGCTTTTATATGCAGAAAACCAGTTGTTGTGGCACAGGTGGGCCGTGAAGTTTTTATACTATGTTTGGGGTGGGGGGGCCTTGGAAAGAAAAAGGTTGAGAACCCCTGTTCTAGAGTATAGGTCTCTGAGCATGTAGCCACTAAAGCCAGGAGGTGATGTTCCTCAGTTTCCCATTCCACAAGCATATTAGATGTGTAATGTCTTTTCTCCTGTGTACAGTTTCAAGACTAGTTTCAGGCACTAACTGCAAAATATCAGTATCACAAGGCCTTTTAACATGAAGTGTGTTGTCATGTAATGAAACAGTAGAACCATAAAGGCTTTTAGCACATAATGAGTTGTATGTATCACTCCCAACATGTTCAAGGGTTTTTCCAAAAGATCATGCATCTTGTACATTTTTACAGTTTTTGGTATCAGCAACAAACTAGTCACAAGAGTTAACATTAGCATTAATATTAACATCAAATCTATTACAAGTGTACCTTTTTACAATCATTTTTGTCAGGTCTTTGGCTTAATACCATTGGGGTTTTGGCATTTTAGGGTTAACCCATGGCTTCCATTTGCAGGATAAAATTTTTCCCTTCCTTCCTGTCCGGTGGGGTCAAATTCTGAGCAGTCTTGATTAACAGAATCCATTGGCTGGTTAGGTGCGTCTTCCCTACTAACAGCTATGGGCAAGTCTTTCTCTCCCCTGTCAGGTAATTTTGCATCAGCACAGACACTAGCTTGTTTACCAGTTTTCAAATTCTTAACCATTACTGATTCCAAGGCTGGACTCGGTCTTAAAGAGATACCATTCATTTTCACTAGCATGTTAGATTCAAGGTTCTCTTGCCCTTCCATTACCAACCTCTGCTTCCATATGGAATCAGATGTCAAGTCCAGTAAGACTACAAGACATATCCAAAGTGTCTAGAGATGAAGGTTTGCCTCTATCTCCTGTATTCTCGAGAGCTTAATTGCACAACTGTGTCCTGCTCTGCAGATTCAGCTACCCAGTCTACCCTCTGAACCTGAGACACAGACTGTTCACTTAAAGAACCTGTATGGAGACATTTATGTTCCAACAACATTGTCTCCCCAACAAGCTAGTCAAGTTTATAGGGCTGTTCAAATTCCCTAACAATTTTCATTCCATCTAAAACCCTCTTAAACCTATCTATACTGGGTCTTTCTAAAGCTGAGTCAGTGGATCCTTTTTCAACAGAAAAATTCTGGCTGTTTGGAACTGAAACAAATCTCTCAAAAAATAAACTGTTGCCTTCTATGGACAGAAAATCATCTTGATCTACCTCAACTAATTCACTTCCACACCCTTCAGTTACAGCAAATAGCGTGCAAAAACTGCCATGAGGCTTCTTCTCCTAATAAGCTTCTTTAAGCAACAATTCACCTTTATCTTGCTCCACAGAAACATTGCTCTGCTGAGCCACCACCAACTCCTGAGTTTCACTTAGGGTATGTCTCTACTATGGGATTACTCTGAATTTACAGAATTAGATTTTGGGCAACCAATTGTATAAAGTCGAGTGCAGGCGGCCACACTAAGCACATTAATTCGGCGGTATGCGTCCATGTACCGAGGCTAGCGTTGACTTCTGGAGCGTTGCACTATGGGTAGCTATCCCATAGTTCCCGCAGTCTCCCCTGCCCATTGGAATTCTGGGTTGAGATCCCAATGCCTGATGGGGCAAAAAACATTGTCGCGGGTGGTTCTGGGTACATCCTCGCCCTCCCTCCATGAAAGCAATGGCAGACAACTGTTTCGCGCCTTTTTTCCTGGGTGAACTGCACAGATGCCATACCACAGCAAGCATGGAGCCTGCTCAGCTCAAGACAGCAGTCATGAACATTGTAAACACCTCACGCATTATCGTGCAGTTTACGCTGAACCAGGACCTGAAAAACCAGGCGAGGATGCGGTGGCTATGGCAGCGTGGCGATGAGAGCGATGAGGACATGGACACAGAATTCTCTCAAACCGCGGGCCCCGGCGCTTTGGAGATCATGTTGTTAATGGGGCAGGTTCTAGCTGTGGAACGTCGATTCTGGACCCGGGAAACAAGCACAGACTGGGTGGGACCGCATAGTGTTGCAAGGGTGGGACGAGTCCCAGTGGCTGCGAAACTTTCACATGCGCAAGGGCACCTTCATGGAACTTTGTGACTTGGTGTCCCCTGCCCTGAAGCACCAGAATACCAAGATGAGAGCAGCCCTCACAGTTGAGAAGTGAGTGGCAATAGCCCTGTGGAAGCTTGCAACGCCAGACAGCTACCGGTCAGTCAGGAATCAATTTGGAGTGGGCAAATCTACTGTGGGGGTTGCTGTGATGCAAGTAGCCAAAGCAATCACTGAGCTGCTGCTACTGAAGGTGGTGACTCAGGGAATCCCATTGCAGCACAGCCATCCACTATGACCTGCACATTTCCCAAACTGTGGTGGGGCGATAGATGGAACCCATATCCCTATCTTGGCACCGAAGCACCAGGGCAGCCAGTACATAAACCGCAAGGGGTACTTCTCAATGGTGCTGCAAGCACTTGTGGATCACAAGGGACGTTTCACCAACATCAACGTGGGATGGCCGGGAAGGGTTCATGACGCTCGCGTCTTCAGGAACACTACTCTGTTTAAACGGCTGCAGCAAGGGATTTACTTCCCAGACCAGAAAATAACCACTGGGGATGTTGAAATGCCTGTAGTTATCCTTGGGGACCCAGCCTATCCCTTAATGCCATGGCTCATGAAGCCATACACAGGCAGCCTGGACAGTAGTCAGGAGCTGTTCAACTACAGGCTGAGCAAATGCAGAATGGTGGTAGAATGTGCATTTGGACATTTAAAGGGTCGCTGGCGCACGTTACTGACTCACTCAGACCTCAGCCAAACCAATATTCCCATTGTTATTGCTGCTTGCTGTGTGCTCCACAATCTCGGAGAGTAAGGAGGAGACCTTTATGGTGGGGTGAGAGGCTGAGGCAAAATCGCCTGGCCGCTGATTACGCACAGCCAGACACCAGGGCGATTAGAAGAGCACACCAGGAAGCGCTGCGCATCAGAGAAGCTTTGAAAACTAGTTTCATGACTGGCCAGGCTACGGTGTGAAAGTTCTGTTTGTTTCTCCTTGATGAAGACCCACCCCCTTGATTGACTCATTCTCTGTAATGAACCCACCCTCCCCCTTCGATCACAGCTTGCTTTCAAAAGGAAATAAAGTCACTATCATTTAAAAATCATGTATTCTTTATTAATTGATTATAAAAAGAGGGAGAGAACTGACAAGGTAGCCCGGATGGGGTTTGGGAGGAGGCTAGGAGGGAAGGAAAAGGCCACTAAAATCCAAAATAATGACAGCCTTTTGCTTGGGCTGTCCTCTGAGGTGGAGTGGGAGGGTGCACGGAGCCAACCCCCCCCCCCGTGTTCTTACACGGCTGGGTGAGGAGGCTATGGAACATGGTGAGGGGGGAGGGTAGTTATACAGGGGCTGCAGCGGCACTCTGTGATCCTGCTGCCGTTCCTGAAGCTCCACCAGACACTGAAGCATGTCCATTTGCTCATGCAGCAGCAGCGTTGCATCCCACCACCTCTCATCTCGAGCGTCTCTCCTCTCCTCACGTTGGTCCCTCCTGTCCTCAAGTTCACTGACATCTTTCCTGTGCTTTGATACTGTATCCTTCCACTATTCAGATGAGCTCTTTCATTGTGGGTTGATTGCATGATTTCCAAGAACATGTTGTCTCGTGTCCGTTTTTTTTGCCGCCTTACCTGAGATAGCCTTTGGGACGAAGGAGGGAGGCTTGAAAAATTTGCAGCTGTGGGAGGGAGGGAAAAAAGGGAGAGAAGTATTTTAAAAAGATATATTTTACAGAACAATGCTTATACTCTTTCACGGTGAACAACACTATTCACATTACGCAGCACATGTGATTTCGGTACAAGGTCGCATTTTGCATCTTAATATTGAGTGCCTGCGGCTTTGGTGTTAGAGATCACAGACGCAGGTCCAGGCAACAGAATTCGGCTTGCATGCGGCCATGGTAGGCCATTGTCTTTTGGCTTTTGCAACCTTCCTAAAAGCAGCGCCCTCCTTTCCCACATACCAAGCAAAGCCCATTGAGTGCTGAGGTTTTCCTGTTAACGTGCAGCAGCAGAAACGAAACTTAACCCTCCCCCTCCATCCAGTTCTCTGGGATGATCGCTTTATCCCTCCCCCCACCGCGTGGCTGGTATCAGGGAAGATCCCTGCTAGCCAAATGCGAAAAGCTCAGCGCCAATGATCTCTTCTCCCTCCGGCTTGGCTAACTGCAGGGAAGGATTTCTTTTCAGGCACAGGCAAACAGCCCAGTAGGAATGACCACCTCTGTCCCATTAATTAAATTCCCATATTTCAACCAGGTTACCATGAACGATATCACTGTCCTGAGGATAACACAGTGAGATAAAGAATGGATGTTGCTTGAATGCCAGCAAACACCGGGACCATACACTGCCAGGCTTTGTCATGCAATGATACCAGATTACTTGCTACTAGCATGGCGTGGTCAAGTGTCCTACCATGGAGGACAGAATAAGGCTGCACTGCCCAGAAACCTTCTGGAAAGGCTTTTGGAGTACCTCCAGGAGAGCTTCATGGAGATGTCCCTGGAGGATTTCCGCTCCATCCCCAGACAAGTTAACAGACTTTTCCAGTAGGTGTACTGGCCGCAAATGCATCCCAAGTCCTCAGGCCAAATTAATCATTAAAAAAAGCTTGTTTTTAAACCATGTTTTATATTTACAAAGGTACACTCGCCAGAGGTCCCTTCCATGGCTTCATGGTCTGGGATAATGCCTTGGGAGGGTACTTCAGTCAGGCTGAGAAAAAGATCCTGGCTGTTGGGGAGAATGGAGTGCTGTGTGCTCTCCGCAAGCTCGTTGTCGTCCTCCTCATCTTCCCCGTCCGCAGAATCCTCAGACATGGCTGAGATTACTCCCTCCTCGGAATCCACCGTTAGGGGTGGGATTGTGGTGGCAGCTCCCCTTAGAATTGCATGCAGCTCAGCGTAGAAGCGACATGTCTGTGGCTCTGACCCGGACCTTCCGTTTACTTCTTTGGTTTTCTGGTAGGCTTGTCTGAGCTCCTTAACTTTCACCCAGCACTGTAGTGAGTCCCTATTGTGGCCTCTCTCCATCATGCCCTTGGAGATTTTGTTTTCAAATGTTTTGGCATTTTGTCTTTTGGAACATAGTTCTGCTAGCACAGAATCCTCTCCCTATATAGCAATCAGATCCAGTACCTCCCATACAGTCCATGCTGGTGCTCTTTTTCAATTCTCTGACTGCATGGTTACCTGTGCTGATGAGCTCTGCGTGGTCACCTGTGCTCTGCACGCTGGGCAAACAGGAAATGCAATTCAAAAGTTCGTGGGGCTTTTCCTGCCTACCTGGCCAGTGCATCCAAGTTCAGATTGCTGTCCAGAGTGGTCACAATGGTGCGCTGTGGGATAGCTCCCGGAGGCCAATAGCATCTAATTGCGGCCACACTAACCCTAATTCGAAATGGCAATGTCGATTTCGGCGCTACTCCCCTCGTCGGGGAGGAGTACAGAAATCGATTTTAAGAGTCCTTTATGTCGAAGTAAATGGCTTCGTTGTGTGAATGGGTGCAGGGTTAATTTGATTTATCGCTGCTAAATTCGAACTAAACTCAGTGTAGCCCAGGCCTTACACACAGAATCATCTCTGGCCCATTAGGAGGATTTTTACACAACCTCCTTTCAGGTAAGCTGCTAGTGGTAATGCCCACAAGGTATTTAGCCTGCACATTTTGGACTATTCAAGTTAAGTGGCCTGTCAAAAGAACGCTTAGCTCACAGTGGAAGACGCTCATCTACACTGAATGGACTTTCCTATGAACGTTCCATCTGAAATATAGGTAATGGCCTCTACTATGACTAAGCAAAATCATTCATGGACATGTGACTTACCCATGTGACTCCAAACACCATCTTGTTCCCTGTAAATTTCCACTAGCTGTGCGGAGGGTTTTGTTTGAAACAATGGATTTCCCTCCACATGGCAAAGGCTATAAAAGGCCCTGGAAATATCTCAATTTTGCCTCTTTCCTGCTCAAACCTCAGGATTATGAACTTATACCATAGGGAACATTCTATCAAAGGGACTGAAGATCTAGAAGCAACCAGAGACTTAACAAGCCAGCAGTTTATTCCATCACTGCTACAAGCTTGAACCAAGAACTTTGCAATTCTTGTATGTATTTGATTTCTTTAACCAATTTTAGCTCTTACCTTTCTTGTTATAAATAAACCTTTAGATTTTAGATACTAAAGGATTGGCAACAGCGTGATTATTGGGTAAGATCTTAGTTATATATTGACCTGGATGTGTGGCTGGTCCTTTGGGATCCGAAGAACCCTTTTGTTTGAATTTGGTTTTAAAGAACCACTCATCTGTAAGTCTAGTGTTTTTGGTGGTGATAGAAGGACTGGAATACCTAAGGAAACTGCTTTTCTGACTTCTTGTTAGCCAGTGTGATGAAACAGAAGTTTAATTTTGTTGCTGGTTTGGTATATCTTATGGGAGAATAACCACCGGTTTTGGGGTGTCTACCCTATTTCTCAGCAGTTTGTCCTGAATTTTGTATTCTCAGTTGTGACCCATGAAGGCACGGTGACAGACGTATTCATTCCAAAGCACAATACAAAATGTCCAAATATCTGCTTCACAGGGGGCATGAATCTGGGCTCACCTCTAGATTTTTTGTTTTTGTTTTTTGTTTTTTGGTGGTCTTAAGGACTTCTGTATGCCTTCCCACCAATTCTTTTGATCCTTGGGATATCAAAAATCAGAAAGGACAAGGCTATGGTCATCCTGGTAGCCCCTTCGTGGCTGAGACACTTTTGGCTATTGGATCTATTGCAGATGTCCAAGCAGCTTCCTGTATACCTCCCAATCTGCCTGGACATAATATCTCAGAACCATGGTCAGATACTGCACTTAGACCCTGCAGTCATCACACCTGAAGGCCTGGATGTTGTCTGGTTGAGCATTACTGATAGATTGCTCCTTACAGGTTCAGGAAGTTCTACACAGCAGAAAACTTTCCATCAGGATGACTTACTCTCTGAAATGGAAAAGATTTTTCATATGGGGAGCCCAAAGCAATATGGACCCAGTAGTAGCCTCAATACCAAGGATCCTTGACTGTATGTTGCTCCTGAAGCAGGTAGTAGGACTGGCATTTAACACACTCAAGGTCCACCTGGCAGCAATATTGGCATGTCATTCTCTGGTACAAAGAACAGGAGTACTTTCTGGTACAGTCATACTTTTTCTCTCATCTGATGGTATGGAAAATTCCTCAAAAAACCTCCTTCGTCGTTATCTTCTGGTTAGGGGTCTGACTCACAAGTGGGATCTCAACATCCTCCTCCTAAAACTTGTGGAATCACTCCCTTGGAATCACTGTTGGAGTGAACATTAGATCCCTTTTGTCGTCAAGATATTCTTCCTGGTTGCCATCACCTCAGCACGGAGAATCAATGTGTGCCAAGACTGCCTTACATGTCCTACCTAAGGGATAAGATGGTGTTGAGACTACATCCCAAATTCAGCCTGAAGATAGTCTTGGACTTGTATTTTAATTAATCATTTTGCCAGTCGTCTTCTCGAAGTCATGCACTATGCCAGAAGAGCAAAAACTGTACTTTGGACATGCCTAGAGCTTTGTTCTAATACCTTACTAAGGCCAGACCTTTCCAGCTGTCCCCTTGCTTCTTTGTGGCCATTTTCTGGCTCATCTAAAAGCCAAGTGAATCTCCAAGTGAATAAATGGTGCATTTTCACTTATCATTGGTGAACTGCTTCCTCCAAACATCAAGGCATGCTCTACCAGCATGCAAGCAACATCTTCTACCTGCTTCAGGAACATTCCAATCTGAGATCTGCAATTTAGAGCAATCCACTGACATTTGTCAAACGTATGTCCTTGACATAATGGCAGCCAGGTCAGATGTCAGTGTCAGGAAAAGCAGTATTGCAATAATTTTTTTGACTGATACAGCTAAAACTCTACACTCCCACCATCCAGTCAGGGAGAATACTGTTGGGACCCATACAGACACACATTTGAAGAAAGAACAGTTACCCTACAGTAACTGTTTCTTCAGGATGTTGTAGTTGGTGTGAATCCCACAACCTGCCCTCCATCCCTGCTTTCTGAAGTCTCAGCCAGCCTGGCTTTGAATTGTTGCAAACAACCCATCATTTATACCCTTGTATTGGAACATGAAGAGGCACAGAGCACGTGCATAGCCGTGATGGACATGTGTTTATCCAAATCAACACAACGCCTCCAGCCTCACATGCATGGGGTGCCTGTTTACCTATAATGGCACCATCTCAAAGAACCACACTTACTTTAGGGTAAAGAACCTAAGCATTTTCATTTCAAAGGGTTCTCTTTCAGTTACTGGACATATTTCAAACTCGCCTTTCAGACTGAAATTTTCCAGATCTGGTCTCAGAGTGAATTAAAAAAAAAAATTAGCAAAAATGAATCAGCAGTTTGGGTGTGAAGAATCCTAGTCAAGCACTCCATTGTGACCACTCAGACTGCTGTGAGGGGAGTTGAAGCATCTGGATTGCCAGGTGTTTAAGCTTCCCTGAGTCTTCAACGTTGCAACCCTGTTTCCTTCCTTGACCTCTCTGGCATGCTTCTTAGAGCACTGACTCTGTCTGCTAGCCCTTCACAGAAACAGAGTCCTTCAACTCACCTAATTTAGGCCCCCAGGACCAGTGCTGACTCCCCCAAGATACCTCATTAATCTAAACACACCTTCTCCTAGAATCTCACTGCAGACGAGATCTTCTGGGTTACAGTTAAACTCTTTTAGGAGGCACGTGACAGTTGTGAAGAACTACTTCTGGAGGGAATTCACATCTGCAGAATTCATGTGCCCCGAAGAGTCTCACCCCTCACAGCAGAAAATGGATTCTGCTGCAGAGGTGTTGCAGTTACACCTTTCAATCAGCTAATGGGCCAGAGCAGCCAGCCACAGATAGGGAGGGGGCAGCGGCTGCATTCCTCACAGCACCCTGCCCATGAGTCCAGGTGCAGCCACGTGGGATATGGGGGGGGGGGGGGGAAATTGACCGCGCGGAGTATGCGGGACTGCTGGGAGATCAGACCAACATTCAGAAAGGCTAGTGGCGGGGACGGGACAGACAGATTGGGGCATGAACCCAGGAGCTAGTGGGGTGACAGTATTGAGCCAGGGGCTGAATGGGAGTGTGGGTGCAAGGACCCATGGGGGAGGAGGGTGGCTGAGGTGTGGATGCAGGGCCACAAACGGATGGGGCTGCATGGGAAGGCAGTGACATGGGGAGGGAGTGGTTGAGTGGGGGGGGGCAGGGACACATGGGACAGATGTACCTGACTGGGAGAGGCTAGGGGTTAGCAGGGTCTGCAGAGGGAGGCTCTCCCTCCCTCCAACTATCCCTCTTCCATACTTCTCCTGTCCATACCCAACAACCCTCCAGGTTCACTCAGTCTCCTTCCAAGCAATTACTTCCTTCTCCCTCAACTTCTCCATTACCCCTGACTTCCCCCAAGCTTTTGCACTGCTTCTAAGGGGTGTGGGAAAAACATTTCTGTATTGTAGTTTAAGTGTGTTATTACTCAGAGCTCTGTTTTAATATGCCTAGTAAGGAATCTATTTGTCAAAAAATATCTCCTGAATCTTTTTTTTTTTTTGGTCTGTATTGTTACAGACATACTTGCTGACAGTATTTTGAAATAAATTACCAAAATAATTGAAACTGGCTTGGTTATATAGTTATTTTGGCAAATAAAATTTCTGCAAAATTTTACGTATTCCCCAGGAGTCAAGAATATAATACATAGAAGCAGAACACAGATTCCAACATATTGTTCTTTTATGCTTAACAGATTAGAGCACAAACATACAGATCATCAAGAACGCAAATGTCCTATGCCCCTCCATAGCTCACACATACAAAGGCTTTCCGTGATACTGTGAAGTTACCATGAAATTGCTGTATCAACCACTATTAATAAGTTGTACAGATACTGCACAAATTATCATGTGGGGGATGGAGGGGGAAGAGTCCTCTCTTGCCGCCATAAAAACCTGAGACAAATCTTTCAGGGAAAATGTTTACCTTACTGAATATTACTTTACAGCACTCCTAGATATATTATTATTTGAGGTAGCTTTCTTGGGCACTACATTGCATTTAACAATCTGAAAGGATGGGAGTAAAGATCACTCTAATCTCCACACCATACTTGAACACCTTATTGGCCTGGATCTCCATAATGCCCATAGTGATATGTTGGAAAAAATAAAGGTCTCTGGATGACTTCAGGTCATCTCAGTCTTCTTGGTCTTAAGACTGTCAGACTTCTCAAGTGCTTTATTTAAAAATGCAGAAACTTAGATTTTAATGACCAGAGCACAGTTAATCTACTAACGTTTTGGATCCCTGTTTATTTCTCAAATCAAACTGAAGCACTGAAGGGTGGGTTGTTGTAAATCTGAATAACTAACTGAAATACATGATATTCCTATGAAATGAAGCATATCACAGACTAGGTGACATACTTAAGCATATTTATTCTTCAAATACCAAAGAGATCACACCTCTAAAATCAATAGTTTACAGTTAAGTAAAAAACAAGAACACAATTCAATGTTAACTAGTGAAATCTACAATTCTTTTGTGTGTGCATGTAAAGGTGCGGGACTCGCCCCTGCAGCACCTCCTGCTGGTTGTCTTAGGGAATTAGCTCTCCAGCCCTCAGAGCACCCTCTGCAGGCCGGAGTCCTGCTGCCGCTGACCCCCATGTCCCTCCTGGACCTGGTGCCCCTTTACCCGTGGGCTGCCCCCTGGCAATACCCCCACTAGTCTCTGTGGGTCTCCCCTCTCTGGGAACCCCCAAACCCTATAATCCCCACCTTGCCTCAGTCTGGGCTACTGTCAGTCATCACCAAGCCCCTGCTCCCTGGGGCAGACTGCAGTGAAAAAGCCGCTCATCATAGGCAAGGGGGTTCGGACCTGCTGCCTTCCTCTGCCTCCCAGTACCTCTATGGGCCTTGGACCAGGCCCTGCAGCCTGGGGAGTTGCCAGCCTGGAGCTCCCCTGCTCCTCTGGCTCTTCCCAGCCCTGCTTCACTCTCAGTACCCTTTCTGCAGGCAGCCAGGCCCTGCTCTGTCCCAGCCTGGAGAGAGACTTCTTTTGGGTCTCTGGCTCACAGCCTTTTTATACAGGCTAGCTGTGGCCTGATTGGGTCATGCCCTACTGCGGTTACTTCCCCAGTCAGCCTAGTAGCTGCTTTCTCCCAGCCACAGCCCTCCGCAGGGCTATTTTAAGCCCTTCAGGGCAGGAGTGGAGTAACCACTCCGCTACAGTGCAATATGCTTACCAATTTTGTTTTTGTCACAGTTCAAACAAAACAGTTTGTGCTAAAAATTAGGGCTTTCAAGCGATTAAAAAAATTGTGATTAATCGTGCTGTTAATAATAGAATACCATTTATTTAAATATTTTTGGATGTTTTCTACATTTTCAAATATATTGATTTCAATTACAACACAATACAAAGTGCACACTTTATATTTCTTTTTTTTATTACAAATATTTGCACTGTAAAAAAACAAAAGAAATAGTATTTTCTAATTCACCTAATACACGTACTATAGTGCAATCTCTTGATCATGAAAGTTGAACTTACAAATGTAGAATTATAAACAAAAATAACTGCATTCAAAAATAAAACAATGTAAAACTTTAGATCCTACAAGTCCACTCAGTCCTACTTCTGGTTCAGCCAATTGCTCAGACAAACAAGTTTGGTTACACTTGCAGGAGATAATGCTGCTCGCTTCTTGTTTACAATGTCACGTGAATTTAATCTCCCTGTCCCTGTGAACTGAAATGGGGAAACCCCCGATGAATCTGTTTTGATGTCACTTCTTTTTCCAACTCTGTCTAAAGAAAGCTAATTGGGTGTCTCTTCTAGCCCTTCAGTAGCTCCACCTCTCCTATGAGGATAGTGTGCCCCCAAGTGAAGACTCATAGACCTGTGTGTGGGAGATGACCTCTCTCTAGGGCAAGCTGTTCTTGATTATTCTTGGATCTTTGGGATGGGTGAGGCTTCTCCATTCCTTCCTGGGTTCACCTGGTTTTTCTAATCCCTACTTCTCCCTTAAATCCTGAAGATGGCTGTGTGGATTGTTTCTTCCAGCCTCTGCTAAAAGCTTTTGGGGCACCATTTCAAGGTCCAGCAATTGAAGGAGGCTCCCCCAGTCTCCTTTTCAGGTTTCTTGTCCTGAGTAGGTGTCTGGGGAGTGAATAAGAATTTTCAGGCTCCCAGTGCTCTTTAGTCAATTGCAGGGGTCCAGATAAGAGGTGATTCTCCAGCATGAAACTACAAAGAGCAGGAGTAGCTCTGCTTGGGTTACCAAATAACATCACCTTGCAGAGTGCAAAGAGCATGCATATGAACACCACCTACAATCCTGCTTAAGGGTTATGTCTTTCTTGCTCATGCATAAGGCAGGAAGTGAAACAGTCAGTAAAACAGTGAAACTAACTGTACATAAAATGCTGTCAAATGCATATTGTAAAACTGGAAAAAGAGAACTTTTATTTTAAGTTAACCATATTTGCTACTTGTAAGACGTATGCAAAAATCTTCAGAGGAAAAAATATAATTTCAAGTTGGTGTCCCTTTTAAAAAAATATATAATTAGGTGGTAAGGAGAAATGTTTCTTTTGTTGAAACCTCATGTTATATTGTCAGGATGCACCAGAGGTGGTTTCAGTTTAATACTTGCAGGTTTCCCCCCATCATTTGCAAAAGCTAAATGAACCAGGCAACCACACCTTCTCTTTCTTAAATGTCTATTTAAGCCTCTTCTGTGTTACTCACAAGAAGCTAATTTGACAGGGTTAAAATAAAACAAAACCAAATACCAGTGTTACATCCCAATGGTTTCCTAAGATGTCCTGTGTTTGTGCTGCAAAATGTACAGAAAATATTTGACCATGATGATCTTGTCAAGTACAAAACATATCATTGGAACAAAAATGTTAGAGGTACCTATGGGTGTAGACAATTCAGATAGTGATTTATCTAAAAGCCTCTACTGCAGTTAGCCAGGAACTGAATTTGGAACATTAGTATAAACAAAGTTTCAGCTAAATGACTTCCGACATTGTCAGTTTTAAACTCTTCTAGTTTTTGTACCTGTTGCTTTAAGTCTTGCTAAGTTTGGAGAACCTTTCTGGTACTGGTGTGTTATTTCAACTTCCTGTCTTTACATCAGTCATTCTGTCCTCTGTGCAGGAAGAATAAATAGTGTATGAGGAAGAAATAACCTAGATCGACTTTCATATTGCAGGGTGAGGGCTGCCATTTTTCTTAAAATAAAAAAATTGAACCTCTTTTATTTGCAAATTAAACACAAAAATGGAACAGCACACTATTTTAAAACACTTTACAGAGGACACCACATTTCAGCAGGTTAAATGAAAAAACTTCCTGTAAGAGCACATTCGGTTAAATACAACTCTCATGTAGGTTAGTTCCTAGATCCTCTCAAAGAGCCAAATCTTAGTGTCTAATGTAAAGATGGCCTCACCTTCTTGAGCCTTGGAGAGCTGAGATACTTGACTAATAGCTGTTTTCATTAGTCAGTTTCAGCAAGGCATAACAGGCACCCCGTGTCACTACTGATAGCCAATAGCTTGGATCTTGCTCTCCTCTGAAGCAACCCTGCCCTGTTGTGCATAGTGTGGCCTACAGCCTCTGTGTCTCATAACATTTCTAGGCAGGCAGTAAATAAAGGAGTACCACCTTAGTGCCAGGCAAATATCTGACTTTTTCTGCTGGGCTAGGGAGGACCACAGAGTTTGTAGGTGAATGGCAGCAAAATATGGGCCAGGAAGATCCCTTGTGCCCCACCAACAGGTGCCTCTTAATTCATACCAGCAAAAACAAGGAGAAGTCCTTGTGGCACCTTAGAGACTAACAAATTTATTTGGGCATAAGCTTTCGTGGGCTAGAACCCACTTCATCAGATGCATGAAGTGAAAAATACAGGAGGAGGTATAAATATATGAAAGGATGGAGGTTTCTTTACCAAGTGTGAGGTCAGTCTAACAAGATAAAGCAATTTAACAGCAGGATACCAAGAGAGGAAAAATAACTTTTGAAGTGGTAAGAGAGTGGCCCATTACAGACCGTTGACAAGAAGGTGTGAGTAACAGTAGGGAGAAATTAGTATTTGGGAAATTAAGTTTAGGTTTTGTAATGACCCAGCCACTTAGTCTCTAAGGTGCCACAAGGACTCCTCGTCGTTTTTGCTGATACAGACTAACACAGCTACCACTCTGAAAACTTAATCATACCAGCTTGCTTGGTCAAAACAAGGGAAATTTACTGCCAAAAGCACTTTTTAGCAGAGTTAATTCCAGAATGCCAAGTGCCACTAATGTCAAGTGGCACTATATTTAAACCTCTCAGAAGGATGAAATACAGTTGAGCTAAAACTAATGTAAACCTATGAAAGCTGGGAAATGCATTATGACACATCAGCCCTGCATTGCAACCTTAACTTTGCTCTCATTGAGCAACATTCCAACTTGCCCCTGACAGATGACATAGTACTCTTCCCTTTCAGATGATAGGGAGCACTGCAGCCACAGAGCATATGAATAACAGTCCTGCAGCACTGAATCACTGTCTGTTATGCATTGCCCAAGCATGATCCAGTTTGTAAAACTAACTTGAGTAGCTTAAACATTGCTTCTCTAAAGTGACAGTGGATGCTGGACTTGAGCAGAGTGCAGTCATGATTGATGTAATTTAGGGCAGATCAATATGATAGCCTAGGTGGCTCCAGAAAAGTTATAAGACCCAGGAAATTTTAGTGTTCCCCTCAGAAAAAGGATCTGTCAATATCTTGTAAAGCCTTGACCAAATGACTCCAAATCTGTACAGTAACTCCTCACTTAAAGTCGTCCCCGTTAATGTTGTTTCGCTGTTACGTTGCTGATCAATTAGGGAACATGCTCGTTTAAAGTTGTGCAATGCTCCTTTCTAACGGCTTTTGGCTGCCGCTTGCTTTGTCCACTGCTTGCAGGAAAAGCAGCCTGTGGCAGCTAGCTGGTGGGGGCTTGGAACCAGGATGGACCGGCAGCCCCCCTATCAGCTCCCAGCTCCCCTAAGTTCCCTGTGCTGCAGCTGCCCAGCAGGCTAGCAATTGCAGCTATCCCTCCCCCCACCGTCATGTGCTGCTCCTGCTCTCTGCCTTGGAGGTGCTCCCTGAGCCTCCTGCTTGCTGTGCCGGGGGGGGGAGAGGAGAAGGAGGAAGAGGAGGGGCTAATGTCAGGGTGTCCCCCTTCCCCCTGTTCCTACACCCCACTTACCCCTTCTCCATATAGAGCAGGGTGGGGACATGGACTGAGAGACAGAGAGAGCCTGGGGCCGCAGTTGCTCTCTCAACTTCCTGATCCACTTAAAAAGACAATGCACTTAAAAGTGGGTCAGCTTACTTAAAGGGGCAGTGTGCATTTCTCTCTCTCTCCCACACACAAGGTGTGTGTCTGTCTCTTTCTGCTAGGCTGTCTCCCCTCCCTCTTGTTCGTGCTGCCTTGTGTGAGAGGCTACATTAACAACGTGTTAACCCTTGAGGGCTCAGCCGAGTGCTAGTTCATCATTTAGCACAGGGGTTCTCAAACTGGGGGTCGGGACCCCTCGGGGCTCATGAGGTTATTACATGGGAGGGCCCGAGCTGTCAGCCTCTACCCCAAACCCTGCTTTGCCTCCAGCATTTATAATGGTGTTAAATATATAAAAAAGGACTTTTAATTTATATTGGGGGGGGGGTCGCACTCAGAGGTTGCTATGTGAAAGGGGTCACCAGTACAAAAGTTTGAGAACCACTGATTTAGCAGCAAGGCATTCCCTGAGAAATATCCCACCATCTTCCACGCTCTAACTTCACCACCTCAACCAAGCTTCACAAGCATCATAGCTGTGAACAGTATTAAATTGTTTGTTTAAAACGTATACTGTGTGTATATATGTGTGTGTGTATATATGTGTGTATATGTATGTATATGTATATAGTTTTTTTTGTCTGGTGAAAAAAATTTCCCTGGAACTTAACCCCCCCCCCTATTTTACATTAATTCTTATGTGGAAATTGGATTCACTTAACATCGTTCCGCTTAAAGTCACATTTTTCAGGAACATATCTACAACGTTAAGTGAGGAGTTACTGTACCACTAAACTTGCCCTCAGGTCCTGACAAAGCACAGCAGTTTTTCAAGACAATCTGAGTAAACGTGGGTTTTGGAGACCTTGAAAAATTAGCTATTAAACAGGAAACTCATTCCAAACTTAACAATAGTGGTGCTACATTCCCACTATAATTACGGTTTCAGGTTTTAGCAAGTTCCCAGGCTTTCTGCTGGGCCTTTCTGGCTAGTGATTTCAGATGTAACATGTTCCAGGGTTTTAGTAGTAAAGGCTCTTGAAAATGCATTGCACACTTGATTTACTTAGGACACTCAACTGACTGCCCTATGTGGCGAAACTATTGGCCCTGAGGCCCTGGCCACAGTTGGGTTCAAGTGGAGTGCTGAATTGTAACTGTTAAAACTTTGGCATGTTACGTGGATAGGACCAAACTATTTAAACAGATTTAGAAAAAGCTAAGGGTTCTAAAGATTTATTGGTCTGCTTGGGGTAGGGAGTTGAGGAAAGAAATAAGTCAAATTGGTTTGGTGAGGTAGGTGTAATGAAGAAAGATCGGATCTGTTTAGAGAGAAGTATATGTAATTTAAGGTATGTCTGCACTGCCTCGCAGTCCATACTACTGGGGTCTGAATATCATTGTGCACCGAGTGCTGTGCTGTAACTCTTCTATGTGGATGCTGCAGATGTGGACTAAAAAGTTCCTAGTTTGTATTAAAGTAATCCTCTTCAAACAGGACTATGTTAAGGTGAAGTAGGAACCTTTAGTTTGTACCCAGAACATCCACAAGGGAAGTTAAAGAGCAGCATTTTAGGGTGCACTGTTATTTACACCCCTATAATTTGAACTGGGGGGAAGTATAGGCAGGCCCTTAGGCTGGGGAGCAGGGAAGAGCCATGAAAGCTTGAAACTCTGAAAAAACATTACCTTCAAAAACAAATGGCCTCTGGAGTTCATTTTATGTATGTTTTCATCATTTCAAAGGAACTTGATTAATGGTTAGGCTCATTGTTACTCAGTTGGTGGATATCCCACACTGGAAGTTTTTAACTTTCGGAGTTAGTTTCTTTTCAAACTTTCACTGGTTATAGTCATTTTAAAAAAGACATGAGGGCTGGAGAGGATATTGTGTATAGACAGTCTGCTCTGAAGGAGAGACTTTCCAGATGTGATGGTAACAAAGCAGATTAAATTTGAGGCTTAAAATGTTCAACCATTGTTTCCTTTAATTAGCCAAGTATATTATTTGTACTGTGTGAGCTGAAATTAAATTAAATACTTTTATTAGGGCTTTAGACTTCTGTAGCCAAAACAGAAATTTAAAAGTGAAATACTCATCTGAAATAATACATTTAGGTCATTTTTGTATTAATGCAGCATCTAATTTGATTTTTTTAATGGTTATTCAGTAACATAGGAGTTAATTGACGTGGGGGCCCTTTTCAGTTTGTTTCTAAATTACACTGGCGTATGATTCAATCTTTGAAATGTGAGGAATTTGTATGCCAAAAATAATATATTATATTCAGCATAATTCGGACTGAAGATTTGTTGGGCCAGAAGTTTTCCAAAATTGTAAGTTTTCTTGATGTCATGGTTGTCATGTCCAGGTTCTAGATGTCGCACTTCTGTCACAACATCCTTTTTCCTAGTTATTTTTTTACTTTTAGGGATAGTGACAGAAGGAATTGCACCATTTCCTCCTTTTTAGTATTAGTCTGTGAAGAGAATAAAGGTGCTTGATGCCAAACATGCAAATGTTTGGGGAATCTTGAACCCTACTGCAGTAGATAACTTGTGCATCCATCTGTGGTCACTGGTAACCATTACTTGCTCTTGCAGCCACTGAAACAGCAGTGATATTTCTCTTACCATAGGCTACTGTGCTTCACCTCCACCGAGCGTTGAAAGAATTTCAGCCCCAGATGTTGCTTTGGCCAGGATAAGGATAAGTTTAGGTTAATGCTTGGAGACAGAATCTTTTGCTCCTGTCCTAAGGCAAGCCATACTTTTTGTTACTGTTTACTGTTTGTGCTTCCCATAACACTTTTATCATTTATCTGTACAGTGAAGTGTCTTAGCATAATTCAAAAATGTAAAAATTATGAAGCTTTTAATTTCTTAATATTTCTTAAATGGAAGCAGCAGTAACTCATAGTAATGAAAATGTAACAGACTCTGTCTTGGGGTTAAATAAACTTAAAGTCATGATCTTGTGCCTCTGAAGAGTTATCATAAGGATCTGGTTTCAATTGGAGTTTTCCTGTTTATGAACAATTGTATCCAAGTGGAAGAGAAACTATGGTGGTTGCATATAGAGTAGTTTAAAAATATTGTAACTTGTTCTATAAAGGTTGATTAGAAAGTTGTCCTCTGTGTAAGTTTTTCTGTGGACTCTTTTTGAATAGGCAGTTTTAAAAACAAGTAATTGCTTTATATCTCTGGAAATTAAAGGAAACATCAAGGTTTGGTCAATATTATAGGCAGGGCTGGTAGCATGGCCGATTAAGGTTGCCCAACACTTCCCATTATAAGACATTCTTTTCAATAGCTTATACCTTTGTCAGAATCTAACTGTATTGGCAGAAATTTTCCATGCACAGTTTCTGCCTCGGGCTGAACTTTTGGGAAGATTTCAGCCAAAATGGTTCAGCCGTTTCTGAGAACAAGGCTAGAGAAAAACACCTCAGCAAAACCAATGTTAAATTCTTGAGTCCTTATCTTAGTGCCCCCATGCTTTACAGCATGGGTGGCCAACTTGAGCCTGAGAAGAAGCCAGAATGTACCAATGTACATTGCCAAAGAGCCATAGTAATATGTCAGCATCCCCCCCATCAGCTCCCCCAGAGCCACAGGTTGGCCACCCCTGCTTTAGAGGCTCTGAAATTTGGCAGGGAGGTGGCCTTGGGCCAGGAATGTGCCTTGTACCATCCCCCTGAAAATCTATCCAAATTTGGCCAAGATATAAGCCTTTGAAAAATCATGCTTAGTCAACAAGTTGCTAAAACTGAAGATAAAGTCTCTGAAGATTCTTCCCTTGCTGAGTGTGCTCAACTGCCTCACAGCTTCTAGTGCAAATCAGACTGTGTATACAGCCTCCCCTGAGCATGCTCCATCCCTTCATTGCTCCTTCTTGGGACTGAACCTATTCATGACTGAATTATGCATCATTGGTCACAGAAGTAACTGATTCCGTGACTTTCCATGACTTCTGCAGTGGCTGGTGCTGGCTGAGGGGCTGTCTGAGCAGGGGAAAGGGGCCATGAGACAGGCCTTACAAGGATCTAGGATATTGCAACCTCACTGTTTTTATCTTAGTGTTTTGTGTAAAGTCAAGCACTCAGAAGTTGGAAAATGCCAGGATTAAGTTGGCTGTGTGCAACCTTAATTTGGCACCCATGGGTATATGCATTATGATACAAGTTTTAATTAAATGAGCACATACTACTTTTTCCATAGGACCCTCATTCATTGCAAAGGAAGGACATGCTCTGGGGATGAATTGGGGTTGTGTAATGAAGCAGGCTGATATCTATAAGACCCTTGCTTTATTTTGTTACAGAAGTTGAAAGGTGTGTAGTGAATGAGGCAGGGATTGTAGGCAGATAGGGGACTGTCTGGTGGTTAAGGTAGAGAAATGCTGCCATGGAGAACTGAATTCTGTTCCTGCCTGTGCCACAGATTTCCTCTGTGATAAAAGCAAGTCACTTAAACTGAACTTTTCACAGGTAGGTACTGATTGTGTGCGTCTCATTTTCTGGATGCCCAACTTGAGACATTGGGATCTGGTTTGCAGAAGTGCTGAGCACTCACGGCTGCATTTGAAGTCAATGGGAACTGTGCTTTGGACATATAAAATCCCCCCTGTAAAATAAGGGTAATACCACTCCCTTACCTCCCAGATGTTCTATAAAGTTAAATTAGTGTTTGTGAAGCACTCCGATTCAGTGATGAATGTCATAGTAAAGCTCAGGCAGAAATTAATAATCTCTCTTCAGAGCAGGGTTTGAATTGTATGTAGTAAATAAAGACTAAGGCCATATGCAGAGCTGTCCCTTGGGTAGGGCAAATCGGGGCAAACGCACCAGGCCCCGCACTCTGGGGGCCTCTGCGCTTCAATAAAATCAGGACTGTCCCGATATTTAGCCCTTTGTCGTGCGTCCTGACCAATATACGATCTGGATGCCATTTGTCCCGATGTTCAGGTGAGGAGGTGGGCGTGGAGGTGAGGAGGGAGGTGGGTGAGTGGTGTGAGGAGGCGAAAGGGGAGGTGAGCAGCAGATGGGCATGAGAGAGAGGCGGGAGGGTGGATGGGGGCGTGCGCCAGACGGACGGCGAGGAGACTTGCAGAGAGGCAAGCAGTGGGCAGGCAGGTGAGGAGGTGAGCAGCAGGCGGGCAGGTGGCGAGGAGAGCGGCGGTCAGGTTGATGGGGGTTGTGGTGCACCGGACGGACAACGAGGAGACTAATGGGGAGGCAAGCAGTGGGCAGGTGGATAGATGGCGAGGAGGAGAGCGGTGAGTGGGGGGAAGGAGGGTGCACCGGGCAGACGGTGAGGAGACTAGTGGGGAGGCTGATTTGTCCCAGTCCCCACACCGCCTTAGGGATGACCCTGGCCATATGTTGAACAATGAGGATAAAATAGGGTATTGAATTGGTGTGCAGCTCACTAACTGCACACCATCTATCATGTGCATTGAATCAGGGAGGGGTCCAGTGGGAAAAAAATTAGTATGTGACCATGTAGCTAAAGCCTATATCATAATGCATATGCACAAAGGAGCCAAATTAAGGTTGCACAGGCATCCTCAATTCTGGCATTTCCTAAATTTTGAATGGCTGATTTTGCAAACTTAATGTTCTTTTAATGTAGTTTCTCATGTGAATTTAGAACATGAGAAGTAAAAAAGGATGTAAAATCTTGCAATATTACCCAGGATAACTTCCTGTCAGGAATATTGGCAGGAATAATAACTATAGAAGGGAGAGGGTAATACTTAAGAAAACATTTTAATATTTTTGGGAGGGAAGGCTTAAACAAAATTACTGCCCAACACTTCTGTGGTTAAGGGTGTTTGAAGCTTCATTAAAGAAATATATCAGTCAGTGAGACAATATCTCATTGATTTTTAAAACATGATGGACCAAAGGAGGGTGGTTTGACAAACTTACCAGTCACCTTCCTATCCATGGAAAGATACAAAACACAAGGAGGAGTTATTTCATTAATGAATTCCAGAAGTAATGCCCTGGTGAGAAACCTAGGTGCATCACTAACCTACAAGTCCTGGGACTTTCCTGGACCCTGCTTTGGGCTCCATCAGACTCGGGCTAGTAGATACTTGAAAAATTAAAACTTTAACATGTTGACTACTATCAGAAAGAATCCCTGGTATGCTCACATCTTGAATACTGCATGCAGATATGATCGCCCCATCTCAAAAGAGATATACAGTCTTGAAAAGTCAGCTGACCATTACTTTCCTTCTTGGGATAGAACTCTGAGGAATAAAGTGAAAGCTTCCATCCAGTACATGAACAAGGCTACTTCAGTAAGTAATTCTGAAGGTTTTCTGCCTTCTTAGCCGTTAACATGGTTCTGAAGAATCATGGGCTGGAAATGGAGAGGTGAGCTTGGTGGTCCCTAGCACAAGGCAAGTTATACTCCATGTGTCCTTGAGCTACATTACCACCCCCAGCCCTGTCCCCCTGAATCATACAAAAGTACAGATATGTTTCCCCAACCCTACATGGGTGTCTGGTATTTGTACTTATGACTAGCTTCTCTGGATTGAGAACAATGAACAAATTCAATTTGTCAGTACATATTAGAGTATTAAACACCACAGCCATATAATAAACAATGCATGTTTTCATTAGGGACACACCCAGCTGCAGAAACAAAACACATGCTGAAATCAGCTTTGCAGGGGAAGGCTCAGCTAAGGAATTGCCCAGTACTCAAGTGCACCCTCCCCCCCGAGAATAAACCCAACATTATACCATCTTGCGCTGCACAAGGATCTGTACAGTGTAAACTCATGAAATTCGCCCCCTCCCTCAATGTGGGGGAAGATATGCAACAGCTTTTGCCCCCCAATAATGTTTTCCACCCAGTAGTCTTAGACAAAATAAAATAAGTTTATTAACTACAAAAGATAGATTTTAAGGGAAAGCAAACTGATCAAAGCAGATTACTTAGCAAATAAAACAAACACGAAATCTAAGCTTAATATACTAAAGAAATTGGTTATGCGTAGCAAATTCTTACCCTAAATGTTGTTTTAGACAGATTGTAGAGATTCTTGAAGGCAAGCTGCACTTACTTGCAGCTTAAAACTCCCGTTATTCCTTTCACAAGCTAGACAATCCTCTAGCCTGGGTTCAGCCATTCTCCCCTAGTTCGGTGTTTTTTTTCTTAAGTTTCAGAGTAACAGCCGTGTTAGTCTGTATCCGCAAAAAGAAGAACAGGAGTACTTGTGGCACCTTAGAGACTAACAGATTTATTAGAGCATAAGCTTTCGTGGACTACAGCCCACTTCTTCGGATGCATATAGAATGGAACATATATTGAGGAGATATATATACACACATACAGAGAGCATAAACAGGTGGGAGTTGTCTTACCAACTCTGAGAGGCCAATTAATTAAGAGAAAAAAAACTTTTGAAGTGATAATCAAGCTAGCCCAGTACAGACAGTTTGATAATAAGTGTGAGAGTACTTACAAGGGGAGATAGAGTCAATGTTTGTAATGGCTCAGCCATTCCCAGTCCTTATTCAAACCGGAGTTGATTGTGTCTAGTTTGCATATCAATTCTAGCTCAGCAGTCTCTCTTTGGAGTCTGTTTTTGAAGTTTTTCTGTTGTAATATAGCCACCCGCAGGTCTGTCACTGAATGACCAGTGAATCAGGAATCAGGAATCAAAATACTCAAAAACCAGTGGGAGAACACTTTAACCTGTCTGGTCATTCATAACACTTCATATTTCTAGCTTCAGGTACAAGAATGATACATTTATACAAATAGGATCAACACACTCAGTAGATCATAAGCTTTGTAATGATACCTTACAAGAGAGCTTTTGCATAAAGCATATTCCATTTACATTATATTTACACTCATAAGTATATTTCCATAAACATATGGAGTGCAACGTCACACTGGTCTGCCCCCAGTTGTCAGGGCATGACCCACTGTGAAGACTGTCTGACATGGTGAGTTTTAGACCAGGTCTACACTTCAGACTTATATCGATATAACTACATCGCTCAGGGGTGTGAAAAATCCGTACTAACTTAACTCCCTAGTTGAGCTTCTCCTGTTGACATAGCTACTGCTTCTTGGGGAGGTGGATTAACTACGCTGACAGGAGAAGGTCTCCCATTGGCAGAGGAGCATCTTCAACTTAAACACTAGCGTTTTAAGAGTAGACATGCCCTTTAAATGAAAATTGACCAGTTAGACAGAATTTTCCCTTTTGAAATCCTGCAGCAAGCTGCACATTTTTGACATTTTCTAAATGAAACATTTTGATTTCTTTTTATATAAAGTGATTTTTCATTTTGAAATTACTTTTAATTTTGCATTAAAAAAATCAGGAAATTGAAATGAAACATTTAGTGTTGGGTGTGAACAAAATATTTTGTTTGACCCATAATGATTTTTTTCTTTGATTTGCTGAAAACTTTACACTTTAATTTTCTGTCTGGCCCAAAATGAATTATTTTTTAAACTTTTCAAAATTGCAATGAACTTAAAAATCTGTTATTTGCCTCTAGTTACAAGAAAAATTGAAAAGCAGAAAATGCAAATGTTTGTTCTGAGAACTAAGCTTTAACATTCTAGATGAGCATGAGGAGCACAGGCCACTGCTGAGGTGTCTGCAGCCTATAACATAACCAAAGTTTTGCATGTGTCCATTTTTCCTTATTTTTGTTGTACTAGTGGAGAGGGAGGACATGATTTTGCGAGGCAGCTGGAGAAGGAATGTGCGAGGAGAGGGGAGGGAGTTTCAGCACTCCTCATAGACTAGTGGTTCCCAAACTGTGGGACACACCCCCTTAAAGAGGGACGCGGAGGAAGGTTCGGGTGGTGCAGTGGGGCCCAGGCCAGCCTCCATGGGGGCTGGTGGGAAGGAAGCATCACCCAGCCCCGCCCCATTCCGAGCTCTGCTCCATCCCTATCCCCAACTCTGCTCCGCCCTGCATATGACCGTGGCTCTGCACGCGGCCATGGCCCCGGCTGCCAGCCCAGGGGCGCCGCTGCACGTGATTCCAACAGTGGCTCACGGGGGGGAGGCACGGATGGGATAAGAGGGAGCGTGATGTGAAAAGTTTGGGGACTACTGTCATAGACCCTGTGCTATCAGTTCTCCTCTCCTGGCTTCTCTGTTATTAGTTCCCTCCTTCTCTTGGCACTTCTCTGCTCTTGCCAAGATAAAATTAGGATGCACTGTCAAGAACTGAATTTTTTTTTTAATTAGTCAATTTTAAAAGAATAAGTTGACCATGGCTCTTCACAAGAGATGCAACTTAAGGGTCAGACTAATTATCATCCGTAAAATAGATTGATGTTTGTCTTTATTTTTTACAGAGACGTGGAGCAATTTCCTATGACAGCTCTGATCAAACTGCATTGTACATTCGTATGCTAGGTAAGCATGGCAACTTTTGTGTTGTAGCACTGATCTATATTTGTGACTATTTGCTTTAAAATGGTGTGGTGAACTGTAACGTAATTTATAAATACAGTATTTAAAATCTTTTCAGTTTGTCCTTTTTTCTGCTGTCACTATTTTAGACAACTTATTTTGCCATTTACTAACTGCTGCAAAAAAAGTTATTCCACCCAAGTATTGTATTTGGGATTGAGGCTCCATTGTGCAAAGTGCTGTAAAGATATATATAAAAAAGGAAACCATGGTTACTGTCACAAAATGTATTAAGATACTGAAGGCAGTGTTTCCTCATTAGTTTTGGATTTAAGGAAAAATATTTAACAGGAGAAGAATCTTACAGGTTTGCATAGGCTTATGTTTTGTGTACCTCACTTAAATCTGTAGAAAAAATAGATTTAATGGGTGGCAATTACCTTTGTATGTTCATTTTTAAACAATATTATGTAAAGTCTTTATTTGTATTGCAGTACTTTTTGTTGTCCCTCATTCAGTATGCATATAGCAGAACATTTTACACCTGTCATTTTTTTTTTATAATTAAAATTGAATGGTTTATAACAGAGTAAATATTTGCATATAAGAATAGTTTTGTCTTACACTTCTAAAGTTCATTATAGTAACTGTCTTAAGTCTTAATCTTGAAATAATGATGTGAATTAAAATGGAGTAACTGAAGCAGGACTTCTCTGCTTTCCTGCATGTGCTGCCTGGGCTTAGGATGGGAAGAGCAGCCCATGGAGCTGGGAAAGTGCTGAGGGTGCTAGCTTGGGGGGGGGTAGCTCTTTCCCGTCCTGTTCCTTTGTTCAGCCCTAAGGAGGTGAAGGGGTGGGGTGGTGAAAGTATCCCAGGAGTGTCTTCCTCTTCTTCAACCTTCTGAGAGTCAGCCCCAGCTTGACTTCACTCTCCTAGAACTGGGGATGTGCAGCATCCAGGGAAATGGCAGGGCCAGCAGCCAGTTGCGGGGGCAGGAGACTGTATCAACGGGTGAGAGCTGGATGGGGCAGTGCCTAGAGAAAGTACAGTAAGATTGTGGTTAGTGCCTATTAGAGAGGGCTGCAGGATGTAGGGTACAGAAGAGGGTGCTGAGATCAGTGCCTAGGGAAGGGATGATATTGAAGTGTCCTACCTATCAACCAGAAGTAAAAGGAAGAGGACGTCTCCCAGATTGTGCATTTCAGGCTAACTTTTTTCTGAAATGCTCCTACACAAAGGGGAAATTCCCCCTAAGAATTCAAAAGTCAGGTACCAGACCAAAAAAGTAATATAACTTGCTTAAAAATCGTGAGGATTTTCTTTTTTGGGGGGGGTATCATGATTCTTCTTTGAGTGATGATCCCTATGTGTATTCATATGTGAGATATGCATGTGCATCATGTGCCTGTGTCCGGAATTTCTTGTAGGCATTGTCCATTGGCTTGCACACGTGCAGTAGCTCTCTTTATGCTCCTAACCAAGGTCATAAAGGGCAATGTGGGCCAAAGCCTTTCCAGTTCCTTCTTATCACCACATGGTTTGCATCAGAATTTTTGGTGTTCTCAGCTCCTTTTTATTGTGTCATTCCTATAAGAATCATATGTAGTTAGTTTTTTAGTTTTAATAGATTAGTGCAGCATAGCTAGATAGCATTTTTTCCCCCCCTGAGAAGTCTGGGATTATGCTCAGGGTTCAAAAACTGTTTCCTTCTCTAGCTCCTTTTCTGTTAACGACAAACATCAACACTTCCTCTACTGCCTGGGTGAGGTTCACATTTCTGACAAGTACAGCATCTCACTCCTTTCCCCCCTTGACTCATGAGGGTCGAGACTCAGAAAACACCTCATGGAGAAGGCAATGAAGCCTTGGTCAGATTTGGGCTGGGGACCCACCCTGTACATCAGTCTCAACAAGCAAGTAGCACCCATCCGACCACAAGCTCAGGAACGGAGGGTAGGTTTTCACACTAGAGTAAGGGGCACTCTCTTAGATGGAAAGGCAAGTCATCTATGTCTAAAACTATCCTGAAAAGAAGGGATTGTGGAGATTAATGGAAGGAGGAGGCACATGTCAGAGCCCTAAGGGGACTCATGTCAGGGCCCTAGTGGGGCTCTGGGTGATCGCTACTTCCCACCACCCAACACAGATGTAATGAGGTTGAGTAGTGTCCGCAAAAGAGAAACTAAACAACTAATTATTCCTCAAGAAAGGTTTTTAATGACTTACGACTATAAAGGCAACACAGGCAGAATAAGAAAAACAGAATTAAAGACCAGCACAGAGTGAGGATTAATACAAATGGCAAGTTATACTGGAGACAAGCACAAGTACAAGTAATATTATGCATTAACTACCTGTTCCTATAAGTGCACATATAAAGGGTAAATAATATTGAAAATAATCACAAGCACATGCAATGCTAGTATTACTGATTGCCTAGCAACTTCACATGTACTGTAACCACCCTCAACAAATACAATTCTAAATGCAATACTAATACATTGATTAACTATATTTTTACTAACTTTAACCTACCTATAACCTTATATAACAATTTATAAACTTTTATTGACTTTTATGATAAACTTGATGGTAACTTATACTGAAGACAGGCACAGCAACTTGTAAAGCTATTATGGTTTATAAACTACTAGCTTCACCAGCGCTGTACCTGCTTCCAGCAAGGCCAAAACATATACAGTTATTATATATTGATTAACTATTGACTACTATTTTTAAACAACTTAAAACAATTTACTAATATAATTAAACTATAGTAGTAATACAGACTTAAGATTAACTAGCTCGAGCACAACCAGACTTCTTCACTCCGAAACCTTACCCTGCATTCTTCCAAAGATACATTACCTTCAGTCGACCGTTTCCTGCACTGGCCAGGCACAGATAGTCGGTGAAGTGCAAGTCCCTTTGGTTCAGGGGGTGTATGTGAACCTGACAAAGAGTGATCTCTTTTAGGTCAACACACACACACACACACACACACACTTGCGTCTTTGCACCTTTTTTATATGGTATTTGCTGGCCGTGTTTCAAAACAGGTCAACCAATGAAGGTAGCCAAATGTTTCAGTGTGGTATTTGCGGTTGTTTTGAACTTATGAACTGTGCACCTGTGCTCATCTCATCTCTATGCGGCTAATTGTGGTCAATTTGCTAGATTCAAAAATGCTCGAGTCAGCTTAAAAATTTATTTGGTTGCAGAGCATAGTAACCACAAGTCTGTATCTATCTTTACAGAGTTTCCTTTTTAGTTTATAAAGCTTCCTAGCTAGATTATGCTTATGCTTGCAGGATTCAACTGTACTCGCTTCTTACAACTTCCGGAAGGTTGCCGGAAGGTTGAGGCCTAACAGTGCTTAGCCTGACACTACTTGACAAGACTTATGCACATTAATCACAGGGATCACTTCCTTACCCCATCAAAGTTGGGAGAGCCAGCATGCATGGGCACTAAAGTCTTAGGACTAAATCTTCTCAACGAGAGAAGAGGGCATGTGAGGTCATGGATCTGATGGTGGTGAAGATGCAGAATAGACCGTTCCTGGTGCCTCCATTCACTGCGGGAACCCAGGGAGTACCAATAGCGATGCGGCCGCAGAGTGAGCCAACAACCACAGTAACCAGAGAGGCTCCAGCTCTATCCCTGGATTCTCTTCATTCTTCAGGGTGGATGGAGAAATATGTCTTCCCAGAAGATGTCTTTGCTCTCTGTGTTCAAGTTCACCAGTCTACGGGGTCCATCTATATTCAGGGATGTTGTTACAATGGAGGAGGAGTCTATCTCAAGGAGATGGAGTTATTCTCCCATTCTCCCTGCTAGTCTTGAAGCACAACCATCATTACTGTCGAAGCCACTCGTGATCAGGGATCTGGCCTTCTCTTCCAATGAGTCAGAGGCTCTGTATCAGAGTAACAGCCGTGTTAGTCTGTATCCGCAAAAAGAAGAACAGGAGTACTTGTGGCACCTTAGAGACTAACAAATTTATTAGAGCATAAGCTTTCGTGGACTACAGCCCACTGTAGGAGACTCTGCTGCACTGAGGACAGGCGGCCTCAGACAGAACCCCTAGAAGTTCAGGGTTCTGATCTTCCACAAGACCTGATTGGTCAAGAGACAGGCGGTACCCTCTTCCATGGGGTTCCCCTCCGCTGATGGATCCATCTATTGGAGATTCTGGGATCGCAGGAGCCCTACCCCAGATACCTAGGATCTGTGCATAAGTCCTTCTTGCTATCACCCAGCTATATGCAACTGGCCCTGTCACAGTATTCGGAGGAGTAAGGTGAGCCAGATCTGATGGTTCCAGAAGCAATCTCGTCACTGTCATTGGGTGAGGTGGTCACCCCATCTTCTCCGTCTCCCCGGATTACTTTAAACAATACCAAGAGGTCATGCACAGGGTAGTAACAGAGCTATAAATCCAGCTGGAGGAAATTCAGGAGCCTCAGCACAGCTTACTAGACATTCTGCAGCCCTCTGGTCCCAGCAGAGTGGCCCTCCCCATCAATGAGGTCATCATGGAACTAGCAAATATGGTTTGGCACGCTCTTACTACTTGTGCTCCCACCTCTGAGAAGGCTGAGAAACACTACTTTGTCCCATCCAAGGGGCGAGAGTTCTTCTTTTCTCACTATCCACCAAACTCCCTGTGGGGGCGGGGAGGGGGGAGGGGGAGAAACATGCAGCCACAGAGTGGTCCAGGCATCAGCACCCAAAGGCTCCTTCCTCTGGTAAGGGACATAAGAGACTCGACCTTTTCGGAAGAAAGATATTCTGTTCCATCTCTCTCCAGTTCAGGATCTCTAATTATTAGGCCCCCTTGGCCAAACATGATTTTATCAATTATGCTAGATTTCTAGAGTTTAAGGACAAGCTCTCTGAGGAGAATAGAGCCTGCTTTCAGGCCTTAGTGGATGAGGGCAAATTGGTGGCCAAAATTTCACTCTAAGCTGTGGTGGACGTGGCAGATACCACATCCAGGAGGATGGCTATGGCCATTGTCATGAGGACAGAACTGTGGTTACCATCCATGAGGCTTGTGAGGAATCCATCAGCCTTGCTACCCACCAGCATCAGAACTGGTTTGACAATGAGAACGTTGTGATCACAGCCCTTTTTAACCTGAAGAGAAAAGCTTTCTGTGACTGGCAAAACCATGCATCATCCTTTCAGAAACAGAGGTCTTTCCATCAGCTCAAAGCTGAAGTTCAAAGGAGGATCCAAGAAATCAACAACAACAACAAAAAAAAAAAGACAGCAAAAAAAAAAAAAATGGTGGGAGGACAAGGCAAAAGAAACCCAAGCATTCTCTGACAGACATATGTGGAACTTCTTTTGTGAGACAAAGACCCTGTATGAACCAACCTCATGTGGCCTCACATCTTTGAGATCCAAAAATGTTAGTACCCTTCTTAAAGATAACGAATCCATCAAAGAGTGCTGGAAGGAACACTACCAAAAGCTTCTAAATCGAGAATCGACTGTGATTGATGACACCATTGACTCCATCCCTCAGCACCCAATTTGGAAACTCTTGCCAACCCACCAACACCTGAGGAGGTCCTCAAAGCAATTAAGCAAATAAAGAACAATAAAGCACCAGGTCCTGATGGCATACCAGATGAAGTACTGAAAGTGTGGGGGGAAACACTGACTAACAAGCTTCATTTGCTGCTCCTCAAAATCTGGCACACTGAAGAAATCCCTGCTGATTTACATAGCACTAATGTTAACATTTTCAAAAAGGGAGATAGGGCCGACTGTGGCAACTATCGAGGCATTTCCCTTCTCTCCATCGCAGGGAAGATTCTTGCTAGAATTTTACTGAATCACCGGCTCCCTCTTGAAGAGGAAGTACTTCCAGAGTCCCAGTGTGGCTTCAGACCATCACGAGGCACCATCGACATGATTTTCTCAGCCAGGCAGATCCAGGAAAGATGTCAAGAACAACACCAGGAGCTAATTATGGCCTTTATTGATCTGACCAAAGCCTTTGACTCTGTCAACTGTGAGGCTATGTGGAAAATCATGTCAAAGCTTAGCCGCCCAAGAAAATTTATCACCATTGTAAGACTCCTCCTTGACCAGGTGACTGTGTCCACCCTGTGCAGTGATTCTACCTGTGAGCCTTTTCTCATTTGACCTGGTGTAAAACAAGGTTGTGTACTGGCACCCATCCTTTTCTCCATTTTCTTAGCAGCTATGAAAACGTTAACCCAGGACCATCTACAACGTGGTATTGGCATCCAATATCAAACTGATAGCAACCTCTTCAACCTTTATCATCTCCATGCCAGAACTAAAGTAATATCGTCAACAGTTACCGAACTCCAGTACGTAGATGATTGTGTTGTACTTGCACACTGAAAGGAGGATCTACAAACAGTCCTTAATTGCTTCTCTGAAGCTTACAAAAGCCTAGGGCTAACTCTGAACATCAGCAAAACAAAAGTTCTCCACCAGTCAGCTCCTGGTCAATTATCAGATGCAGCAAGGAAGATCTACATTGACAGAGAAGAATTGGAAAATATAGAATACTTTGCCTATCTTGGCAGCCATCTCTCAGAGAGGGCAGACATAGACCTTGAGATTCAGCACAGAATCTGCTGTGCCAGCCTTACCTTTGGCAGACTGTCTCACCAGGTGTTCAACAATCATGACATCAGAACACACACGAGACTTTTAGTTTATAAAGCGATAGTAATCCCAACTCTCCTCTACGGCTGTGAGAATTGGATGACCTATAGAAAACACCTGAAAGACCTGGAACACCAGCATTTTATTAGGAAGATCCTCAACATACAGTGGGAGGATCACTACACTAATGTCAGTGTCCTCACAGAGGTCACCATCTCTTGTGTTGAGGCCCTGATTATCAGGCACCAGCTGAGGTAGAGCAGGCACTGTGTGTTCATGCCTGATGTACGCTAACCAAAACAATTGCTATACGCCCAACTCACCAAAGGAGAAAGGAAAGGGGGAAGCCAAAAGAAAAACTTCAAAGACATCCTCAAGATAAACATCAAGAGATATGGCATCAATACTACACACTGGAAGACAGTAGTCCAGGATAGGGATAACTGTCGAAGACTTGTCAGAGAAGGAACGTCCACTTTTGAGGAAAATCGTCTTGCCCTGGTAGCAGAAAAACGCCATAAAATAAAGGACAGACAACAGTCACGCAGCAATCATAGCCCAACCCTGACTTCCAACACCACCTGCAACACCTACCAATGGGTCTGTGGCTCAAGGATCAGACTCCTCAGTCACCAAAGGACCCCTAAAAAATAAAACCTATGAAAGAGATCATCCTCGACCTTGAGGGATCAACGATGACAACAATCCTCAGGTTTCCCTAGAGCGAGGCAGAGTTCCATCCAAGATCTGCCCTTTGACATTGTTAACCTGTTCCATGAGAAAATGGATGAAGTCTCTCCATTCTCTCAAAGACACAAGAACAATTCTTCACCAGCTGGGTGTTTATACCCCTGTCCTCAAGAGGAAGCATCGTAAATAGGTATATAGGGCAAGACCCACCTCTTCAGCCCTTTTATCATCAGTGTTCTCAGGAGCCACATTGCAAGAGATTGAGGGTGTATAGACGCAGGAACCCACCCTCTGCAACATTCACCACCATGTCATATTCTAACCCCTGGCGAAGAGTTTTTCATCCACATCCCTTTATTGCTGCTGCTTCATTCCCCTATTCATATGTTTGAAGGCTGCTTTACCCAATTAGTCAAAAACTGGAGGGCCCTAGCTACAGACAAATGGGTATTAGAGAGTACCCATGGGGGCTGTCTAAACAAGTTTCTGACTACTCCTTCTCCAAACCCCTTTCCCGATTGCTCTTCAGAGACCACTCTTAGGAGGAGATTTTATGACAGGAGGTGTGAACTCCCTGCTCCTCAGGGGAGCCATAGAAAAGGTTCCACCTCAACACACTGGAAAGGGAGTCTATGCTCCTTACTTCTTGATCTATGTCAGTTAAACCAGCTTATCAAAAAAATAAAATTCCACATGATACCCTTGGCATCAGTAATTCTCTTGTTAGAGAATGGCACATGGTTCATGGCTCTCAACATGAAAGATGCATATTTTCATATAGATATCCATTCAGCCCACAGGCGGTTCTACAGGTTCTTCTTAGACCAAAACCATTACCAATTCAGAGTCCTCCCCTTTGGTCTGTTCACAGCACCCAGGGTTTTTTCAGTGGTGGCTGCTGGGACAAGAAGAGGATTTACAGTTTTCCCATACCTCAGTGACTGGCTTCTCACAGGAAACTCCTATAAGGAGGTCCACATCGTGACCCATATTCTGCTCAATCTTTTGCTTTTCCAAGGTATCTATGTCAATCATGAAAAATCCACATTTTGACAAATCCACATACTTCTGGGGGAATTCTGCGTATGCGCAGAATTTGTCCCCCACAGATTTCTTTGCTTCCACGCAGAAAAATGACTTTCTGATGGGAAGCACAGGGAAGGCACAAGAGCAGTCATGCAGCCCTTCCCAGCAGTATGTTTCGGGAGCCAGGGCAGCCAGCAGAGACGTAAATCACTGTGGGGAGGAGGTGGGACTGGAGAAGACCCAGCTGGTAGCTCCAACATGCGCCATGCTCAACTGCTAGTCCCGGCTGGGCTGGGGAGGACGGGACTTCCTCTTCCCTTGCTTGGCATCTGGGGCTGGGTCAGACCCACCCCCAGATTTTTCCCCCGGCTGCAGGAAGCTCTGCAAACTGTCCCTCTCCACCCACTTCCTGCACCCATCACTCCTGAGCTGCACAGGGAGGGATCACCCCATCTGCCCAACCCCCATGCATCCAGACCCCTCAAACCCAGACCCTCCTGCTGAGCCTCACCCTCTCCCCCCCCACCCCCCACTCAGAAGTCCTCCCTGATGAGCCCCACTCACAGGTGAGCAGGAAGCTTCCCTGGTACTTCTTTAGAGCAGGGGTTCTCAAACGTCATTGCACTGCGACCCCCTTCTGTCAACAAAAATTACTTCATGACCCCAGGAGGGGGGACCAAAACCTGAGCCTGCCCAAACCCCACTTCCCTGGGTGGGGGGGCGAAAGCTGATGCTCAAGGGCTTCAGCCCCAGGCAGGGGGCCTGCAACTTGAGTCCTGCTGCCCAGGGCTGAACCCCTCGGGTTTTGGCTTCAGCCCTGGGTAGTGGGGCTTGGGCTTCAGCCCTGGGCCACAGCAAGTCTAAGCCAGCCCTGATGACCCCATTCAAAGGGGGTCGGAACCCACTTTGGGGTCCCGACCCACAGTTTGAGAACCGCTGCTCTAGAGCAACCCTGAGCAAAGACTTGTTGAGAGATGCCCTCCTGATGTTGTGGAAGGGTGCCTGGGGTATGCTTTCCTTCCAGTTCTTTTGATACCATAGGTTTTACAGAAGATCCACCAACACAGAGCTTAAGTCCTCCTCATCACACCCAACTGGCTGAGACAGTTCTGGTTCATGGATCTGTTCAAGCTTTCATTGTAACCTCCCATGAACATGCCACCCTGCAAACCCAACACAGGGGCAAGGTCATCACCCAGTCCAGGGCCACTGCAACTCAGAGCCTGGTATTTGGATGGCGTAAAAGACAGAAAGCTCATGTTCCAAGAGGTTGCAATTCATCCTTGACCGAAGTAGAAAAGACTCTACAAGAAGCTGTTACTCAGCTAAATGGAATTGCGCTCCACTTAGGCTCATCAACGCAGTTTGTCTCCAGACTCCATTGGAATCCTGATATCTTAGAGTATCTTACTTGCCTTTAGGTCTTCGGGTCTTGCATTCAGTTCCCTGCAGGGGCATTTAGCAGCCGTAGGTGCTTTCCATCCTCCAGTGGATAACTGTATCTCTCACAAACCCTGTCACAGATAGATTTTTGAAGGGGATTCTCAGATCCTTTCCACCAGTGATGAAGTCCACACCTCTGTGTGACCTCGATTTTGTTCTTTAGTCTCTCACTAAGTCTCCCTTTGAGCAGCTGGCCATATGCTCAATGTCCATGAAGGTAGCTGTAACATCAGCCAGAAGAGCCAGAGAGCTGGGAGTGCTTATGGTGGACCCACCATATTCTACCTTATATAAAGAAAAGCTCTTGCTATTCTCCTACTCCAGATTCATACCCAGAGTAGTTTCCAAGTTTTGTACAAATCAGGCCATCCACTTACCTGTATCTTTTCCTAAACCACATGCCTCAGAAGAAGAGAGAAGACCACATTCTCTGAATGTCTGGAGGGCTTTGGTCTTTTATCTGTAAAAAACAAAGGATGGTAGAAGGACACCTAAATTATTTGTTTCCATAGCAGAGCAATCGAGGTCAACCTATATTGGCACATTCCTCTCTCCCTGCCCCTAGAAGGGGTAAAGGCTCATTTCCCCAAGGGGCAAGCTACTTTAGCTGCATCTCTGAGAGACGTACCCATACTAGAGATATGTAGGGCAGCTACTTGGAGCTCTTGGCGTACCTTCACAAGACATTACACCTTGGTACAGTCATCAGCTGCAATTATGATTATCGGGACAGCAGTACTACAGTCAATTACTTCTGCGTCCTCGCACCCACCACTTGTTTGACTACTGCTTGTTAATCTCCTACATGTAGTATTCACATAGGGACCATCACTTGAAGAAGAAATGGAAGTTACTTACCTGTAACTGGAAGTTCTTCATGATGTGTGGTCCCTATCTGTATTCCACTACCCTCCCTCTATTTCCTCTGCTGTGGATTGATTACACTGTGGTAAGAATAGGAATCTGGAGAGGCATTGGCTTGCACCACCCTTTATGCACTTGGTTGGCAGCTCGAGGAGAGCTACGGTGCATGTGTGAGCCAATGGACACTGCTTATAACTAATTCCAGACTCAGATGCATGGTGAGCATTCATATCCCACTTGTGGAATACAGATAGGGATCCCGCATCTTGAAGAACCTCCAGTTATAGGTAAGTAACCTCTGTCTTTTGGACTTATGAATTTGTAATATACTGTGATACTGGTGTCTGCTTCCAAAGGCTCAGGTTTCTAAGACTGGGAAAGCACAGAGCAAATACTTCAGAGAGCTCTTGAGTGGAAAAAAGATGCTTATTTTTAAAAGCTTGTTGAAAATGACTGATTTGTTTTCCAATTCTGTTACTTATATGTTGGAATGTTTTTCCTTATTTTGTTTTTAGGACTGAAACTCTATACTCATACTTTTTTGCAGCATGCATTGCAGGGTTCTCCAAAGTGCCGGGTTATCTTATTTTATATAGTTTGTGTTCCTCTACTTAGGTACAAGAAAGTAAATTCAGGTCTGAGTTTCTGTAATATGAATTTTCTCACTTTGGGGATTTTTGTCCCTTAACATTAGTGAATTTTACTTTATTTTTGTGATTTAATTGTGATGTGATACTTAGTGCTGCTTCTTTTCATTTAGCAAAGTGAAGCTTACTGTTTCCAAAGCATAAAAATGAATAGCTTATTCCCTAAAATGGGAATGATAATATGTATCCAGCTTTGCTCTGAGATGCTTGGATGAAAAGGACTAGAAATGTAAATTGACATTAAATTGATGATAGCTATTATCATTAGGATTATATTTTAAGTCTGCAAGAAGATTGAGGTACCATAGATTCTATTCTAATGGGGATAAGGATTTGGTTTCTGGTTTTCTTACTAGTTTCTGGAATTTTATGGAAAAATATGGAATTGTAGTAGCAGATTATCAAACCCATAATTTCTCAAGAGGATAGAAGTGGTGTGGTGATGTACCAAAATGCAGTTTTGGAACACAAAACATGACTCATCACTGCCATTTGAATACTGTACAATCAACTTGAAGGCAATATCTAACTTCCTATGATATGTTTATTATTTTTCTTTTGAAAGGCCAGAACTGGAATAAAATGAGATCTATAAAAACATTCAATATTGTATTCTTAATTTTAATTTTGTACATATTTAGAATTCATTTGCATGTTGTAGAACACCTGAAACTGACTTACTATGATGAGCATAACTCCCTTGCCTGTATTTTATTGTATTTAATTGCTAACTTGTCAAATGAACTAAGTCCTTAAAAGAAGAGTTGCCCTGTTTTACATTCAGTGTACTCCGAATCTTACTGCCTGGATACTTGTATCACTATTATAATACACATTGCTACTTTCTCATTGGTTGGTGGTCATTCTGTATTCCCAAATGTTAAGCTCACCTTATTTGTACAAATTAGTAACTACTTTTTTCATTAGCGTTGTCTTATGAATAGACTTGGGAGAAACCCATTAAAGTTGCATTAAACTTCCTATAGAACAGTTATAAATGTAGATTCTAGCTGTGATTCAGATAAAACTCAAATTTTGATTTAATTTTAAATTGTTAATCGATAAGAAAAAGGTAATATAGTGTCTTCCTTACAGGAATACAAATATTGTTAGGCAGACTTCTGCACACTTTTGCATCGTACAAATAAGTATACAATCACAGAACTGCTTTGCTTAAGTGTAATTCCATAGCAACAGAGGTAAAAAACATAATAATATGGTTTACCTTTAATTTGATTAATCAGTTGATACTCCAAATGAACCATATATAACAATTAAATGTGACTGAATAACATAGTTTTGGAGGGTGTTAAAATAGTAGGGCTGTCAAGCGAGTAAAAAAATCGCGATTAATCGCACGATTAAAAAAATGAATCACGATTAATTGCACAATTAAAAAAATAATATAATACCATTTATTTAAATATTTTGGATGTTTTCTATATTTTCAAATGTATTGATTTCAATATCAAGTGCATAGTGCTCACTTTATATTTATTTTTGACTACAAGTATTTCCACTGTAAAAAACAAAAGAAATAGTATTTTTCAATTCACCTAAAACAAGTACTGTAGTGCAGTCTCTTTATCATGAAAGTTGAACTTACAAATATAGAATTATATACAAAAACACTGCATTCAAAAATAAAACAATGTAAAATTTTAGAGCCTGCAAGTATCTGGGAAATAAATACCTTGCAATGCTGGCTTCAAAAGTGCCCTGCAAATGCCTGTTCTCACTTTCTGGTGACGTAAATAAGAAGAGGGCAGCATTATCTCCTGTAAATGTAAACAAACTTGTTTGTCTTAACGATTGGCTGAACAAGAAGTAGGACTGAGTGAACTTGTAGGCTCTGAAGTTTTACTTTGTTTTGTTTTTGAGTGCAGTTATGTAGCAAAAAAAAATCTACATTTGTAAGTTGCACTTTCATGGCAGATTGCACTGCAGTACTTGTATGAAGTGAATTGAAAAATACTATTTCTTTTGTTTATCATTTTTACAGTGCAAATATTTGTAATAAAAAAATATACACATTGATTTCAATTACAACACAGAATACAACATATATGAAAATGTAGAAAAACATCCAAAATATTTAATAAATTTCAATTGATACGCTATTGTTTAACAGTGCAGTTTAAAACTGTGATCGATTAAAACTGTGATTAATCACAATTAATTTTTTTAATTGCGATTAATTTTTGGAGTTAATTGCATGAGATAACTGCGATTAATCGACAGCCCTATAAAATTGTTATACAATTATCCGAAAGACTACTTAGAACTTATTCTACTGGACTTTGTTTGGCTGTAATGATTGTGAAATTGCTTTCCCTAAAATGTGCAGGCTGTTGGAATCCAGGTCTTGAATAGAGGTTCAAGTGACCCCAATTGGAGTGACGTTACTGTGGTACAGCAGTATTTCCAAATCCTACCTAAAACATAACCTTATGGATACCTAAATCAGCAATTCTCAAACAGGGGCCTGGGGTTCTCAGGGGGGAGGAGGGAACGCAAGTAGGGTTCAGAGAGTCTGCCAAAATAAACCAGAGAGCAGGGCCAGCGTTAGACTCACTCTCGCTAGGGTCCAGGGCAGAAAACCAAAGCCAGAGCCCTGCCACCCAGGGCTTAAGCCAAAACCCGAGCAACTTAGCTTTGTGGCCCCCCCCCCCCCCCCCGCTGCTTGGGGCGGCAAAAACGCTGGAGCCGGCCCTGACCCACACACCTCCTGGGTGTGGTGCTCTGTCCCCTCTAGGGGCACCGAGACCACTTAGATATTGATGAGTCTGCTATAGCCTTAGCTAAGGGCCATGTAGCTTTTGACTCATGCAGTAAAGGCTCATGCATTTAGCTCAGGGATGGGCAAATTTTTTGGCCCGAGGGCCACATCTGGGTATGGAAATTGTATGGCGGGCCATGAATGCTCATGAAATTGGGGTTTGGGGTGTAGGAGGGGCTGAGGGCTCTGGCTGGGGGTGCAGGCTCTGGGGTGGGGCCAAAAATGAGGAGTTCAGGGTGAGGGAGGGGGTTCCGGGCTGGAGCAGTGGGTTGAAGTGCGGAGGGGGGGTGAGGGCTCTGGCTGGGGGTATGGACTCTGGGGTGGGGCTGGGGATGAGGCATTGGGGTTGCAGGTGGGTGCTCTGGGCTGGGACCTAGGGGTTTGGAGGGTGGGAGGGGGATCAGGGCAGGGGGTTGGGTTGTGGGAGGGGGTCGGGGTACAGGCTCCAGGGTACAGGCTCCAGGTGGCGCTTACCTCAAGCAGCCTCTGGAAGCAGCGGCATGTCCCCCCTCCGGCTCCTACACAGAGGTGCAGCTCGGCATGCTGCCCAGTCCGCAGGCGCCACCCCTGCAGCTCCCATTGGCCATGGTTCCTGGCCAATGGGAGCTGTGGAGCCCCTTGGCTGACCCTATGCATAGGAGCCGGAGCGGGGACATGCTGCTGCTTCCGGGAGCCGCGCTGAGCACAGCACATGTGGAGCCGGGCAAGCCCCCAGCTGGAGTGCTAGAGTGGGGCAAGCCCTGGACCCCGTTCCCAGGCAGGAGCTCGAGAGCCAGATTAAAACATCTGAAGGGCCAATTGTGGCCCCCCAGGCCGTAGTTTGCCCACCCCTGATTTAGCTCGAGGTCCCAAGTTCGATCCTGTCGACCGGGGTCTGTCGGTGTTACAATAGCTCATCATCCTCACTATGGAGGAAGAAAAAGCAAAAAAGCCAACAAAGTTAGAAAATTAGCAACCTCCCCTCAGCAACAGTTATCCCCTGATTCCTTTTGTTTTACTTCTAATATATGCAGGCTATTCTCCCTTTTCCATTTAAATTCTGAGTTTGATTCTCTTCCCCTAAACTGGGGCATTCCTCTGGCAATCATGCCCTCTGCAATTTCAACTAGTTAGCCAAGGGAGCAGTCTCTTCATTCCTTCCTGTTCTTTCACCATCTTTTTCAAGCTAGTCTCTCCCTTTGCTGGTACCTTGATGTCTTTTGTCACAGACTGCAAATCTCCAACAATTCTAGGAGAAAACCAGAGTTTAGCACACTGAGCCAACAAAAATAGCTAAGAATGTGCATGTCATACATGCACACTAAATCGGAGATTTCAACAAAGAAGATTTCTCCTTCGTTCTCCTTTGAAGAGGTTGAAGTTTCTTCTTTATCTTTTTGGTCCTCTTTGAATTGGTGGATTTTAAAAAAATCACTTTAAAATGAGTGCAGTGGTGATTAGGGACTACCATTCAGCAGTCACTAGAGATGTGTGTTGACTTATTCTGAAAAGAGTAGTTTCAGCAGGGTTTGTCATGAATTTCAGAAAAAAACATGGAAAGACAGAAGATGTTTAAGCTAATCCCCCTGAAGAGGATGATTGCATTTCTCAGTTAATAAAGACTCTTGTTCTTGTAGTCTGGGCTGCTGCTTCCAAAAATCTTGCCAATAAGCAAATAGAAAATTACTGGAAAAAGGATTATGAAGCTTTTATAACAGACTTAAAGGATTCTGTAGTGATTGTTACCATAGTTCAGATATCCCCTGATGAAGCATTTTAAAAGGCTAGAGCCAATCTTGAACTGAACAAAATAAAGGGATGAAAGGAACAGTACTTTTGCAGTACTCTTTGTAATATCATTTGTTTCTCTTATTGGAGGTGTAACTTTGCTTTAGTTCCCAGAAGAATTATTTGGCTTTGATACTGGACATTTTTCTAGGTCTTAAAGATTCATGAAGGCTCCCTTTGTTTTGAATAAAGCTGCTTTGAAAAAAATCAATAAAGATGCTTCAGATTTAAAGAAAGTGTGAATTGCACAAGATGCTAAACACATTCCATTTGTAAATACCTGGGTGTCTCCCAGTGGTAATGGAGACAGCCCATTGGTCCCACCAGGGCCAACAGGTATTTGTCGTTTCTGGTTTTCTGTGTATTGGGAGCAGTCTTCCCCTAAAATGAGGTCCAAGAAGTGACAATGAAGGCTTGTCATCCCAAGAGGACTGCCTGTAAAAGACAAGCATTGCTGTTTCTTCTAAGAATGGAACTGAACTATTACAGACAGATGGTCTCTATAGATTATACAGTCTACAGTACTGGTTTCCAGGGTTCCTCTATACTCCCCTCCATTCTTAATAAAGTCCTCCCTTCCTTCCAGTTCAGCCAGGAGATGGTCTTTTTATTTTGAACTACAGTTCAGAACCTTTAGGCACCTTGCAGCACTCTACTTTTTCCAATATTTCTGGGGCAAATGCTTTAGGTATTTTAATGTATAAAAAAAAACCCAGAAGGTTTTTGATGGGTACTAGATCTTTACCTTCTCAGCTGCTCAGTGAAAATCTCTCTTTTCCACAGACTCTTTTCTGTTCATTTGGGAAATTTCTACTCTGTACTGTAGATATAACAGCATACCTTCCTACCCCTGTACTATCTCAATACAGTTACCTCTGTTTCATTGTTGGCCATATGCATCACTAGTATGTTGCTCTTTCTTTTCCGCTACCCACCCCATCATGTGTGTTTCATTCTTTCAGTCAGAAACAGTGCCCTTCTTTGTAAACCTATTGCTGTGTTTCACTTGGTGAACTTGCAAACAAAATTGCTCTCAAACAAATAACTTGAAGAGCCCTTTGTCATCAACATCTTTGCCACTGTGGGCTTTTGTGGCTGGTGAAATATGTTGCATAGATTCAGTGAAAGGAAATGGTCATCAGGCATATCTTCTTTGCTATAATCCTTTAACCTTGATGATCAGTTTAATAGTTAAACTATTCCTTCCTCTATATCTAGCCCATTTTGGTAGAATACAACAATGGAACCTGTAGGTTACTGAAATTTTCAAAGGAAAATTAAAAGTGACCTCCTCAGGTATGAAGTCTTCAAAATTTTCTACCATTCAAAGGCCATGGCTTCATAATGTTTGGAAGAAATATGGGCAATTGAATAGACTGGCTCAGCTGTCAAACTCCAGATCCTGGTTAGTGGGAACTCAAAATCAGTAGAAAATATTTTTTTATATAGGTTTTGCTGAGGCGTGATACCCATTAGTTTCAGTTATTAACAGGAAACTCCCAAGGAAGTCTTCAGGTGGTGGTTCTCTCCGAGCTCCTCCTCCTATTTTCCTTTGCTTTCCCTTTTATTCTTGACCTGTTTTTTGTTACATGATGATGTGACTCAAGTTTGGAAGCTGCACTCTGCCTGAGAATGGGGGACAGCACTGTCCTATTTGCCAGTTTCATATGAAAATATCAATGTACAAGCCGAGTTCCCTCCCTCTTCTCCATCTTTTGACTTTTTCTCTCTAAAGTTTTTCTTTTACTAAACTTTTTTTTAGAAGTATTTCCTATGGTCACATTACTTATCCAACGAATCACCAGTTCTAGTGTCTAGCAGAAGAGTTCTGCAGTGTTGCCTCTGCAGCTTCTAGAACAGGGGTCGGCAACCTTTCAGAAGTGGTGTGCCGAGTCTTTCATGTATTCACTCTAATTTAAGATTTTGCGTGCCAGTAATACATTTTAACGTTTTTAGAAGGTCTCTTCCTATAAGTCTATAATATATAATTAAACTATTGTTGTATATAAAATAAATAAGGTTTTTAAAATGTTTAAGAAGCTTCATTTAAAATTAAATTAAAATGCAGAGCCCCCCGGACCAGTGGCCAGGACCCGGGCTGTGTGAGTGCCACTGAAAATCAGCTTGCGTGCTGCCTTTGGCACGCGTGCCATAGGTTGCCTACCCCTGTTCTAGAGAGTGGAATGAACCACTCTGTTAGCTGAACATCTTGGAGAGTCTTATAATTTGACATAGTCTTTGTTAGCCTGAGAGGTGAGGATTACTGCATGGGTGGTGGTGAAGTTAGCTTTGCTTTTGCTGAAACCTTCTACTAGCAGTTTCACAAAGGATTTTCAGACCTTTAAAAACATATACACCTCTACCCCGAAATAACGCGACCCAATATAACATGAATTCGGATATAACGTGGTAAAGCAGTGCTCCGGGGGGAGGGGGGCTGTGCTTTCCGGTGGATCAAAGCAAGTTCAAAATAACGCAGTAAGATTTTTTTGGCTCCTGAGGACATCGTTATATCGGGGTAGAGGTGTATAAGGAAAAAATAACTGAAAACATTTCATACCCCTCAAGACTGTGTGAATATATAAATACTTCATTATAATATACAGTGAGTGCTTGGATCTCCTCATCTTTGTAGTACTTACACATTGTACCTCTCAAGATACTAGTATATTATTATATGTATAGCCAAACAGTAGTGTTTAAATGTATAAAATTTCTGCAAAACTATCCATCATACATAGTGTTGTAGGATGAATACTTTTAAATGTATTACTATTCACAACATTTTTGTATCTTCAGCTACAATACTAATCTTAGTAAAGTGATTTGCTACTTGGTTTAATAATGTGTTTAATTTAGTACTATGAATAAATTAGTTGGAGAAGCAGACAGGGAGAGATGAAACAATTTCAACACAGTGGAATGGTGGCAGTTACAGGAATTTAAATAGCTACAGATTTTTCTTTAGTGCTCACAGTTTTTTAAACTATAGTCTTTGTCATCCCCATTAAATCCCTAATTATGACTTACATGAAAACTACTCTCTTTGGAGAGATGGCTGTAATATACATTCAGGATTTCATTAATGGAAATATAGCAATTCTGAGAATGTTCTAATGTTTTAACATTGAATTAAACTTGAGACAAACATAATATTAAATTGATCTCCTATTTGTAAGAGCTAAAGGGATTTTTTAAAATTCAGGTGAATTCTCTTGTCTCAATGAATGAATTAATTACTTACAGTGATCAGCTTTCAATTGGTAAAACACAAATGCAGAAATCAACTAATATGTTAAGAAATACAGTATAGTGTTAATTGTTTAAGTTGCAGTAGCAAATACGTAGAAACACTGATGCTTTAAAATTTTAATACTGAGTTTTGGTATTTTAATAGGCTCTTGTGTAATGTTCAAACAGCTGAGCACAAGTTAAGTAAATGCTAATGGGAAAATGTTCTGTTATTTAATATGAGAACAGATGGTAACTAGTTTATTTGCTAAAAGCTACAATTTCTCGAAGTTGAATCTTTTGAACTATACAAATATTCCTGCTTCATGTGTTAATTGAGGGACAAATCAACTTTTAACATTCTTGTTTCCTATCATATTAAGATGCATTTTTTTATCATAATGGTGTAGCCAAATGTTTTTAATTTCATCTGAATGCTTTTGGCCACATATGTTTAGGCAGGAAAGAGGTTGACAAAAAGCATGCAGTTGCATGTTTAACAAATCTTCAAACTTTGTTTTGAAACATCACCTCTAAAACAAAAATCATTGAGTAGGTTTATCCTATGAATAACCCTACTCCATTAAGAACATGACTTTTTATCCCCCTTGCAGCTATGTTCAATTGCATTTTATCTCTGCTGCTCTTCCACTCTTATTTCACTCTTGACCCTATTTCTAGGAGATGTGCGAGTAAGAAGTCGGGCAGGATTTGAAACAGAAAGAAGAGGTTCTCATCCATACATTGATTTCCGTATTTTTCACTGTAAGTATTTGAAAGCAGATAAATGACAAATACATGAAGGCTTCCATTAATTCTAACTTCTGGGCCTCTAAAAATTAATGCTATTAGCTGCTTATGTAACAAGAAACTATTCTTGAACTTTTCAAAAAAAATCTTTCCACCACTTCATCCTTGTTATCCCAAAAATAGTACAGAAGAATCCCAATGTTCAATATTACTTTATATTCTGAAAAGTATAGTTTAAACTTATGAATACATCAAGACTAGACACAGGTTTTTGAATGAAATGAGGTATCATCTTGTGTCCAGCAATGGATGCACTTATTATTTGCTTGGAAGAGACAAGAAGAGTACTTTTCCAGCTTTTACAAAGAGTTAGATGGGTCTGGAAGTGGAGACCTTACACATAGGATGAAAATTGAAAAGATCTGCAGTAGGTTTCAGTGTCCCTGAAGAGATCTTAATCTTTTGAAAGGCTCCATTAATTTAGCACATGCAGATAATGCTGAAAAATGTGGGTGGGAGGGAATCAAACCTAAAATGAAACTTAAAGCAGCATAAGAAAATAATGAGTTTTTAAACAATTTGTTTAATTGGAAATGTGTTAGGAAACATAATTAGTCTTTAAAAAAAAGTACTGTAAACTTCAGTCAGAATTTGACTCCCCCCCCCCTCCATTTTTCTTATGATTAAACATCCCAATACAATGCTACAAAAGCTGCAGTATCCACAGGATAGTCCAATGGTTAGGGCAGTGACATAGGATGTGGGAGACTTAGGTTCAGTTTGCTTCTCTGCCATGGACTTCCTGTGTGACCTTGGGCAAGCCATCTGTTCTCCATGTGTAAAATGGGGATGATAATGATTCTCTAGCTCACAAGGGTATTGTGAGGATAATATGTTGAAAGATTATGAAACTTTTTGAGACTACTGATGAAAACAGCTATATAAGAAATAGTCATTATTATTTATTTTTATACACTATAACATGAACATTCAGTAAATATGCAGGTAATTTAAATTGTAACTCTTTAAAAATCACTAATAAATTAAATGTACAAATATGAAAGGCATTTTAAATGTCTTGTTACAAAGTATCCATGTACATTAGTGTCACAGATATCAGTACAGTTCTGTGAATATGGGAGAAGGTGGAAAAAATCTTCTGTTGGCTCTAATTAAAATGTGACTGTTATAATGACTTAAATGACAGTGGCAGAAAAAAAAACCCAAAACCTGTTCCAGTTATTCCCTCCATTGCACTAACTTATTTTTAAAGTAGGTCTAATTAGTGGTCTAAAACCCTTAAAACTAGTTATTAAAGTTACACAAAACAAGTGAAAAAACAAAGTTTGAAGAGTATGAGGTACTGAATTCTCCAGTGAAGGGGAATTTAGATTTTGTTACAAAAGCATTCCTTTTAAAAATTGGTAATCCTCCCAATGTTCAGCAAAATAAGAAATTGCAGAAATAATTCGCAATTTATTAATGTTAAGTTTTAAAACAATTTTATGAATGCAAGTCATTGACATTCTTCATGTTCTTATAGACAAATTGATACAAAGAGGGCATAGTTTAAAAAAAGCCACCTCTGTCTGGCATTGCTATCTAGATTTATGTACTGTGCTCATCGCTGTGTCATCAGTCTAATATTTGTCGATCAGAGCTTCTGCTCACTCAGGCTGAGAACTCAACTTTTAGTAGCATTAAACTTGGTACCAAGAAATGTCTTGGCTACAACTTTTTCTTGAGCCAACTGTTGTGTGTACAATTCCCCAGCCCTTCCTAGGAATGCAGGTGTGAGGCCAAAATGGGAAGCTGTACTTTGTTACAGGCCCCTACCCCATGGAACAGTTTTTTTCCCTATAATTCCCCTGCAAATGGGTGGATTCCAGCCCGGTTTTTCTTCACTTGTAATCCTGCCATGTATCAATTGAAAGTAAATCCTTCTTTCTTTCCTCTCTGCAGTCCTGTTCAGGGTTTTTTCCCCCTTAAGCCTCTTCAAGCAAAGATGCACTGTATCTTACCACCAATTCAGTCTCTGGGGGAGACTAGCTTTGACCTCTTCTTCTCAGCCCCCTCATTTTCTTTCTCTGGGATTCCAGGAGGATTTTATAGGAAGAATATCTGTATTTAGCGTCACATATGACGAAAACCCTGAAAAATTTCCCCAATTGAATGTAAACTACCATTCAAGAGGAGAAGACAAGCTTGCCATCTTTTTGCCTTGGGCAAATTTGAAGAGATTCCAGTTCATTCTTCTATAATAAAGATGTTTGAAAACAGGCTGTATTCGCTCTCCATCTGTTGCCACTGGGTGCCTTTGTCACCCTCCCAAGAAGTTTCCTTCCATCCCCCCAAATCTGAATGTTTGATTTGACCTTTCATGGCTGAAGGTGGACTTGGGTTCACATCCCGCTCAAAAACAGCCAATCTTTACTTTGAAGAGACTACCATGTTTTTAGCATCAATCCTCTGAATCTGCTTAAACTGCAAGGATAAGTAGTGAGAAGAGCTTTTGATTTGGAAAGTACTCACATATATGGAATATAAGAATTGCCAGACCTTTTCTAAAAGAGGAATGAAGTGAAGATGGTATATCAGGTGAGGGCATAACACAGATTTATGCATAGGCATCATAATAGTTTCACAATTATTTTCCTTATCATTCTAGCCATCCAAATGTTTTTAGTTTCCTTTTTTCACAACTTCTGAAGGTTGAGCTATCCACAGTGACATTCAGGTCTTTTTCCTGAATGGTTTATCAGTTAGAACTCAGCAATGTGTATGACCCAATTATTTCTTTCAAGGTTGTATTTGTCAAAATTGAATTTGAATTGCCAGTTTGAGTTGCCAATTCAACTAGCTTCATTAGGCCTCTCTGATATTCCTCATCTTCTCTTGCATTAACTAACCTACATTTTGTCATCTGCAAATTTTGCCATTATCATTACTTACTCATTTTTCCATATCATATTAAATAATTACACTGGTCCTAGTTCAGAACTTTGGATCGTCCCACTGTTAATCTTTTGCCATGATGACCTTTTATTACTGCTTTGTTTTTTCTGTTAACCAATTTGTTCTGTGCCAGTACTTCCTGTGATAACTTAGGTTTCTTTGATAGTCTTTTGTGAAGAATTTTATTTGGACTTCAAAACAAACCTTTTAACAAATTGTCAACTTGTTCTTTTACTTGTTCTTTTCTTGACAGGTTCAAAGAAATCAAACAGTTTTAGAGGCACAATTTTCCTGTAGGGAAGCTGCTGTTGTTTATCCCTATCAGAACATAATCATGTTTTATAATTCAACAATTTATAATTGTTATCATTTCAACCAGTTTGACCTAGTACTAAGGTAAAACTTATTGGCCAATAACTCTTGGGATCTCCTCTTGTTCCTATTAAGAAAAATGAATAAAAAAACAAAACAAAACAAACAAACAAATTAAAAAAAAAACACCTAACTACAACACTTGCTACTGATTGCACATTTTTCTTAGGAACTTAAAGAATGAAGTGGCGAAGATGCTAATTGATACAAATGCCTATTACAACTGCACCTCCACTGACATAAGAAACCCAGTCAGAAAAAGCCATCTTCAAGAACCTGTCAAAGTGCTTGGTGGAAGTTAATTTGTATAACATGTTCCAGGATTTTATTCTCCTTGAGGCCAGTTTATTAAGATCCTGCATTCTGACACACACTACACTATCGATTTTGCTTTGGTGTCCTGGTGACATTTTTTGAAGATCACTCATATGTTATCTTTTAGAGTCCCAAATTCCTAGAAAAGATCCTTGTTTAGAACACCAGGTCTTGGAAGAGAGAACATCTTGCTCTACCTTAGCTGATGCTCCTTCATCTAGGCAAGAAGCCAACTTCCTATCATGACCCTCTGGAATCTGAGATGAATGAGGTGAAACTAGCTTGATGTGACTATCCATCCCTAAAATGGGTTTTCAGTGTCTGATAGATCTAATAGTTTCTGCATTGATTGCCCTTTGTCCATAACCATTAAAAGGCTTTCTGGGCACCCAAACAATCTTAATTCTGTCCTTTAGCAACACCCTGCAGTAACAGTATTTATTTATTTATTTAGTCTTTGTGATCCTAGGTTAGATTAAACTCGCTTTTAAAGATACATTAGATTTTACCTTCTTTTTCCTCATGTTGTCATTATAGGACCAAGTTAAATTTGTTTGGATGCCCTAACTGTGCATTTCCATACCTTAATATGTTTGGATTTCTTTTACACTTCACTCTTAAATTTCTGGTTTTATAATAACAATATTTACACTATCTGAGTATTGTATTTTACCCTGTCAGCATTAACTCATCAATTAAGCTGGGCTCTAGATCATGTGTGGTTGGAAGTGTAGGCACAGACACAACGACCCATTCAAAGTTGGAAGTTGCGGGGAGGAGAGGAGAACAGCAAAATGACTGTCTATCTTTCTGGAAAGTAGTCTTTTCCCTTAATATGCCTCAGAGATACTAACTGTCCTTTTTGGTAAGAAGAAAGTCAGTTTAGATGGTCTTCAGAGGTTGTTATTTAAATCTTACTCTCTTCCCTTTGAGTAAAAACAAGACATCAAAACATGAAGGGAGGAAGAAAATGGTATTCTCTCTTGCTTTCTTGCTTGCAAAATAGCTGCTGGGAAATTGCAAGGCATAGCATGTGGCCTTATCAAGCACTCAGAGATCTGACAAACTCTGTTTAAGGCATTGTTTTTAGTTTTCCTTTCTGGTCATAGGTTCATATCAATATCAGAGTTGCAAAAGGCGGATTTGTCTTGGACAGCTAAAACAGATTTCTTCAGAGACAGAAGGCATAAAAAGAAGATGGGAAAGAGGAGAAACAAGGTGTTAAAAGAAAATGGAACATGAGGGAGGAGGTGACAACAGTAATACAGTAACTCCTCACTTAACGTTGTAGTTATGTTCCTGAAAAATGTCACTTTAAGCGAAATGATGTTAAGCGAATCCAATATCCCCATAAGAATTCATTTAAATGGGGGGAAGCGGGTTAAGTTCCAGGGAGATTTTTTTCACCAGACAAAAAACCTATATATTATATAGATATATACTGTGTGTATGTTTTAAACAACAATTTAATGCTGTTCACAGCTATGATGATTGTGAAGCTTGGTTGAGATGGTGAAGTTAGAGGGTGGAAGAGGGAGGGATATTTCGCAGAAAATGCCTTGCTGCCTAATGATGAACTAGCATTCGGCTGAGCCTTCAAGGGTTAACACGTTGTTAATGTAGCCTCTCACACAAGGCAGCACGAACACGAGGGAGGGGAGACAGCATTGCAAACAGAGTGGGAGGGAGAGAGAGAGAGAGAGGCACACTGCCCCTTTAAGTAAGCTTACCCACTCTTAAGTGCATTGTCTTTTTAAGTGGATCAGGAAGTTGAGACAGCAGCTGCTGCCCCAGGCTCTATCCGGCTCTCTCCGTCCATGTCCCCTCCCTGCTCTATATGGAGAAGAGGTAAGCGGGGTGCAGGAGCAGGGGGGAGGGGAACATTAGCCCCCCCACCCCCCTTTTCTCCCCTGCACAGCAAGCAGGAGTCTCTGGGAGCAGCTCCCAGGCAGAGGGCAGGAGCAGCACATGACAGTGTGGGGAGGGACAGCTGACCTCCCCTGCAATTGATAGCCTGCTGAGCGGCTGCAGCACAGGGAACTTAGGGGAGCGGGGAGCTGATAGGGGGGCTGCTGGTTACAAGCCCCCACCAGCTACTGCAACAGGCTGCTCTTCCCTGCAAGCAGTGGACAAAGCAGGCGGCTGCCAAACAATGTTAGAACGGAGCATTGCACAACTTTAAATGAGCATGTTCCCTAATTGATCAGCAACGTACCAACGATACAACGTTAACCGGGATGACTTTAAGTGAGGAGTTACTGTACAAGGTTCACATCTTTGGTATTTGATGAGGATTTAGCCAAACCTGATGGAGGTGATGGTGTAATTTGTCTCCTTCTTTTTGCCCTGGTCTGATGAAGGCAACTTTCATGATCAGGATGATGAAGGCCCAAAGGTTTGATGGCAGATTCTGAAGATGCAGCAGATATAGGATGTGTCTCCAGCCATGATGGTGAAGCTGAACTCCTTTTGGTCCACCTGCTGAGCTGTACCCCCAGATAAGCAATGTCCAGAAAGGGGTGGCAACGTCATTCTATTAAAAATTAAGCAATCTAAACCCATCTTTGGTGCTTTCAATTATAAACATCACCTGCCTTTTCTAAACTTTTAGTTTATGTCAACCTGGGATGTTACTAGAAGCTTTGAAGTCTTTTTAAATTTATAAAAATAAGCAAATGGGAAGAAAAACTGGTACAAACAGATAGGCCTTTGCACAACATGCCCCAATTAATCTCTCCTATCCTCAAAGATGAGATAAGGTGCATCAAACACAGATAGGAGAACCTCGGAACCCCTCTTCATTGGAGAAAATGGAAGAGTGAATGAGCCAAACCTTTTAGGAATAAGTAAACTTGCATGTGTGTGCCCCATTAAGAAGTTAGGGTAAAGTTCACAATCAGTGGGGTCACACAGGAAGATTTCTGAGTGATCAAAGGTTATGATGATGTTTTATTTTCCCAATAAAAGTACTGAAAGGGTGCAGAAGAGTAAAAGTCTTGCATTCAGGAGACTTTTTAAGTAACTGTCTTTCGTTGAAAGAGCCAGTCAGAAGTTGTGTCCCATACAGTAATCCAGTATTGGATTATGAAGATTTGAAATAAATAAGGTAAAGTTCACTTTCCCTCTTTTAAGGGAAGATTTCTCGACTCTTGCTCCATGGAGCTTGAGGATGGAATCATACATGTCACAAAACCTAATTAATCTTCTACGTTTTGAACACCTTCTCTGCACAATCCTATTCTAAAGAAGCCAGCAAAAATAGTTAGAATTAATATAATATCCCTGACATAGTTAATTGGCAGCTTCTACCCTGAGATCTTTTTTAGAACATGGAACTTTTTTGAGAGCCTTCTAATGTCAGATTTTCTGCTCCTTTTGCTGGGTATCTTCCTAGGAACCTGTTTTGGAATGGGTCCCCTTCTTTACACCCCCCCCCCCCAAAAGGGCACATATACGTTGTTCATCAGAGTCTATACTTTCTTAGACTTTTTAGTATAAGATCTAGAGTTAGTTCTGTGGGTCTATCACTGAAATTAATTAAACTGGCTCTTCTGATAGGGAGTATGCCCACAATCTAGCTCCATTTAATTTCCTTTGAACCCTTGAGATCTCTTCCCCTGATTTACTCTGAAAGCCATTTTCCTGATGGCCTTCACTATGTCTGGAAGTATGGTTTTTCTCACCCCCTACTCCTTAGTTGGTGTTTCATAATGAGAAGTTTATGCAGTTATTAAGACCATGTCCTCCTTCCCTGTCAACCATGATGTGGACCTTAGTTCTGTTGCCATCTGCAAAAAACAACAGAAAGGCAAGAGAAAGGACCTGTGTTATCTTCAGGGCTCTATAGTTCTACTTTTATAGGACTAAAAAGTTCCAGGACACTCAAGAACTTTTCTCTGAATTTTTGCCAAGAAAAAGCCTTCCAGACCATTGTCCAGTGCATCGGGAAAGTATTGAAGAAGCTTGCCTGGCCAGAGGGCTTGCCTAACCTGTGTGTTTGTCTTTTGTTTGACTGAAGCAGCTGTATCCTGGTCTTTCTTATGCTTTCTGGTGATATTGATTCAAAATTACCATTTCAGCTGCAGTTGCTTCCAGGTATCTAGTTCTCAGAATGCTATATTGGTCTAGACTTTTGCCTTGTTCAGTGGACGGAGGTATGTCTGGGAAGATACACAGTTACAGGATTACAAGTTAGATCTTACGTTGTGAATTGTTGCACTGAAGGTTGATTCTAAGTTTAATTTCTTCAGTTTTATATCTGTCTTGGTCTCTTTGGCATAACTGAACGGGTGGAGGAGACAGAGTTTAGAGGATATCCCTATTGTAAGCATAGGGTCATCTAGAGAACTTTTTATTCAGTTACTATTTTAACCAACTTTGTTATTGTATTAAGTGTCTAGCACATTTTGGGTTGGTATACAATCAATTCCCATTGGAGAGTTGGCATTTAATTTACAGTGAAGAGGTACAATCCCTATGTTGTGAATCTGTTACCTTGTGCAACCCTTAGTTGTTTTATCCTCCTGTTACCTCTTATTGTATACTTAGCTTGTATGCTCTTTGAGGTAGAGGGCCATCCTTTTATGTTGATGGTATCTAACAGTGATCCTTGAATTGGGACCTCTCAGCACTACCTCTGTATAAACAGTTATACTGAGATGTAGGAAATCAACATTGGTAAATATTTATTTTTTTCTTTCTGGTCCAGGTCTGGTCCAGGTCAAGCTGCACAAAGCCATGTTAGTCATATTAGTACTTCATCTGTGTCTGAACAATTTTCAACATTGTTCACTTTTTAAAAAAAGAACATTTCTATCTTTCCATTTCTGTGCTGTAAACAAAAGTGAACATCAAAAGTGGGATGACAGGTGAAAGTCTTTTTATAGTCACATCAGTACAGCTAAAAATATTAAAGATATTGATAATTCTTTATCTTTTAATCTTTTAGCTTTAATGTTAAAAATGTAATAATTTGGAATTTTTTCACGTTACTTAAAGAACAATGTGACATTTACATATTGAACATATATAAAAATATATTTAAAAGTGCTTTGTGCGCCAGTATAAACAAAAAGGCCATTTTGGGTTTCCAGGAATTGCTAAATAACAAAGCATATTTTAATCTTTTACTATGTTTGGTTTTAAGATGGTAATGATGAATTTCCTAATATCTTTGATCAGACTGGATTGGTGATTGGGATATGTTGATAACAGAACTCTGTCTAGTCGACTGTAGTAAAATGATAAACTCTTATATTTAAATTCTGGTACTAGAACTGTAAAGTTATCTTTATTCCAAAACACTTTCTAAACAAGATTGAAATTTGCCTATGAAACAGTGTGCTCTTTTCAAATATGATATCCGTGTATTAATCAGAAAGTTTGTGGTATTCTCCTCAGTTTTATAATAGGAGTGGAGGGGAGTGTGTGTGTGTGTGTGTGTGTGAGAGAGAGAATTCATTCTTTCAAAAAATGAGTGGGGAGAGCACAGAGTAGTTAAGGGCAGTGTTTGCTATTCACTATAAACCCTACATTTAAGAGATTAATACTTCTACCAAAAAAAAAAATCTTTCCCCAGTCTCCTTGATAGGATTTCCTTTGAAGATCCCCACAGTAGAAGCTGCAAGGTATTCTTTATAGGTCTTGGAGTAACTTAAAGATAACTCTTGAGGGCTACATATTCTGATCCACAAGTATGAATGTTCCAACTGTTCCTCTTTCTGTTGGTGACAACAGTCTCTGTAAGATTCCAAGTTAAGCATTTAATTTTAGGATTTTATTTTATAGTTTGGGAGCAAAATGTACAAGCTATTGATAGAAAGGTAAGGGAGGTGTCATTTGATTGGTAAAAATCTACAGAATCATAATTTAAATGGTGTTACCCTCTGTGGCATGACAGCAAGGACTCGCTTCCCCCTTGCTGCCTCCAGCTCCAGGTCCTCCAGTTGGTGGAATTCTTGATACTACAGTTGAAATCGGTTGAGTTTGATGTCAGTCGAAAGCCCTTTCTCCTGTGAACACAATGGTATCAAACATGACAAAGCTAGAATCATTATGTAGATACATATTCAAGAAAATGTTTAAAAATCAATGGTTTTTTAATTCTGCTTTAACACAGGGATGCATTGCTTACATAAAAGACATTGATCTTTGGTAATCCTAAGGAATTGAGCCTTGACATGTGGAACTGAAAACATTTATTAATCAACGTCATCATCAGTATCATCTCCATCTAGGGCACCACTACTAAGACACATTGTCACACCGATCTTCATCCACACCGTACTCTCACATCTCCATACAAGGCAGGCTGCTTTTCAGATGTTTGCAGGGTGGTGAGCATCTGGTCTTTGCACATGAGCATTTAATTAGCTGAAGAGCACGTGGTATTTCACACATCACTGGTGTGATTAGTCCATCCTCCAAGATCTGTTCATATCTGATAGGGGAGGGTAGTTTTGGATTTGCTAAATCATCCGGAGCCAATCCATTGCTTGATAATTTGCCCTCTTGATAGCATGTATATATACACCCCTTGTTAGTGGCAGTTTTTCTCTATTTATCTGCTTCTTGGAAAACCTCTACCAATGTAACTCTGCAAGTGTCATAATGTTGGTCTTCAAATGGTAAACTCGGCATGTGAATGCCTCCAGGGCCTTTATGACCTCCATCAGTGATGGCATCAGACATTCTGAGCACCTTCAGAGTGAGAGAGCCTTTGGAGGCTGAATCAAATACTTTCCAGCAAGATAATTTGGTCTTTCCAGCCAACTTTCCAGTCGGGTCACACCCTGACAGAGCATGGAAACCTAGCAGTGTGGTGACAATGGTCCCAGTGACAGGAACACATCCCTGAGGGATAAACAGCGATTCTGTTCCCAGTAGTAAGCACAAAACCAAAATTTTGCAGATGTCTTTAGTAGTGTCTCACAGAGGGCATTAGAACATCTGTGTCTTGTGCAAAAATCTGGAGTTTAGTAGCATCTCTGTGCCATTGATGGCATGCAAGATAATTTTAGGGCTTGTCTATACTTACAGCTAAATCGGCACTGCTGTGATCGGTGCAGCAGTGTAGATTTAGCAGGTCTGGTGAAGACCTGCTAAGTCGATGGGAGAGCGTTCTCTCTTTGACATCTGTACTCCACCTCCCCGAGAGGCGGAAGGTAAGTCGGCGGAAGAGCATCTCCTGTCGACACAGCGTGGTGTTGACACTGCTGTAAGTCGACCTAAGTTATGGTGACTTCAGTTACGTAACTTAGTGTAACAGTTAGTGTAGCTTAGGTTGACATACAGCTTTAGTATAGACCAGCCCTTAGTGTCAGCCTTATCTTGGGAACTGCAAAGAAACTCAGCCGAACAGTGTGAAGCAGCAACTTCATTGTGCTACGTGATGACGGAATTCTTCAAGCAATTCTCCACATACTGGAGCATTTTTTCCGCAAGGTATGTGATTAACTTGTCCTTTGTGTGAGTATGAGACAGTAGCTTCTTCACTGGGACATCAGCGCTTTCTTCCGCTTTTTATAACACCTTGTCTTTTCCAGCTTTTAAGGTATGCACTATTATTCATTTTTGTGGATAAATTGCTAAAAACAATGTTCATATTTCAATTCAACTTCCATAAGTGCTCTAAGAGCCTTTCTGCTAAGCATTTGTTCCTCTTCAATCCCATTCAAAGCAAATATCTCTCTGTACTTAGCCTCTTCATCAGTCATCGCTGCCACTTTCCTATCCATTAGTGCCTCTGAAAGGCAATTTATGAACTCCAGCTGAGTTGCAGTAGTAAAATCGGTATTCGTTTCTGTTGCTTTTTCCTTTTGTTGCAACTCATCACATACATTCTTGGTGCATCTCTCGAAGAGATATGCGGTGTTGTATGCATAAGTGTCTTTTAGGTCAGTGCACCCACTTTACTTTCCATACAGTTCTCTCTAAGAGTGACTGCTTCATGCAGTTTTTCACTTGTCTCATGTGTTGAAACTGCGCTTTATGGATGCCTTCAGGCTTCCGGCTTACCACAGAAGAAGCAGGTGTTCTCTAAATGTGTGCCATGGGACTTACTGTAAGGCGAGTCTCTACCCCGGCTGGCTCTTGTCCCAGCATCTTCAGCTTTTTCCTGATGCTCATGTATTTCCTCTCCAACCTTGCCAAGTTCAGTTTATGGGTGCACTTCTTATAGCACAATCAGGCATTGTGTTTAACCAACTCCTCCATGGTGATATTCTGCAAAGATTCAACTGCTAGTTGGTACTCTTTGTCTCCCCATTGATGCCTAAAAATGGTCAAGACCAAAGTAAAAATAAGGATTTTGTAATAATTACAAGTCAAAAGTATTTTATGTATGTTTTATATAACTATGTGCACACCATTTGCAGATAAATTCCAGTGATTTCTGCTGACATCTTAACCAGTGCCTCATTACAACTCTTGGCATAATAAACAGAGCTGATAATCAGTCCCACTGAACTGCTTACTTTTTGCCAATGATGACAAATCAACTTGAAGCACTCCTTCCATTGATAGTAATCTGTAACCCTTAAAAAAATATTAATTGGGTATCATGTTCTGAGCATTAACTGATAACACAGTACAGTCAGTCAAGGGCCACAATTTAACTTTGTGAAGGCTACATGGTTGACATATCTGTGTTAAAGTATAATTTAAAAAGTTGATTTTTAAACATTTTCTCTAATACATATCTACATAATTGGTCTAGGTTTGTTGTGTTTAGTACCATTGCGTTCATGGGAGAAGAGACTTTTGAATTATACCCAACTCGAACCATTTCTGACAACATTGTATTATCAAAATTTCTACCAACTGGAGGACCTGAAGCTGTGAGCTTGGGCAGCAAATCTCTGCTGGCATGCCTCAGAAGGTGACACCACTGAAATTATAGTTTGGTAGATTTTTATGAATCAACTGACACCTCCCTTACCTATCATTAACTTGCCCACAGAATTACACATGCTCCCAGGTTAATACTTTATTTTGATATTACCACTAAGTAACTTTAGATACAGCATTAACTTCTTCCCTCCTACAGTCCATAAATGCATATCTTATTTGTTATGGTAGTTGGTGGCAATATAGGAGCCTGGATAAATAAATAGGTCCCAAAAGCACCTGGGTTTCATGGAGCAGCACAATGTCAGTAACAAACTAGAATGTAAAGTTATTTTAAAATATCTTGAAGATTTAAAGGTGTTCAATTCCTGTGTTCTTGGTTCCCTGAGCAAGAGGTAAACAGGACACAAAAATTAAGGTAATATTGGTTTCCTTGTCTGGTCAGTGTTTGACATCTGAGGGCTCTGAAACAATACATCCGACCGTAGGTCCCACTTCTTTCTTTAAAGACAACCAGATTCAATTTTGTAAAAAATGATTTACTAGTGTAAAACACTGTTTAACATGTTTTCTAATGCATCATAAGGGAGCTTAAAGAAATGCATCCCTAAAGATACTGATATTTAAAAATGCTGAAACTGAAGACATGGACATTGTGGATTGGATATATTAAATTGTGATTGTGCAGATGCTTTGATCTGAACATCTTGTCTAATGTATCCCTTCACGTTCAATACCTGAAATTTTAACAAGAAGAAAAGAATAATATTTTGATGTCCCTACAAAGACAAATTTGTTGACATATGTCCAGAATTCCAAAATGCTGACTTTCCTCTAGCTCTTTGCACTATCTAATATAGATACTTCTGTTTAACAAAATGGTGTATGTACATACATACTAAAATTTCATTGAGCAGAGCAGTAATTTTTTTATTTTTGAAAGAAGTCTTTCTTCTTTCCCTATTGATATTGCTCCCATTATTAAGATGTTTATGAAACAAAAAGTACATGAAGTATTGAATATCTCAAAGAAAACAATGAACAGGGAACAATCTTGAAATACACTCAATTTTGGATATAAGACTTCTTTAATAAAAGTTTCAGAGTAGCAGCCGTGTTAGTCTGTATCCGCAAAAAGAACAGGAGTACTTGTGGCGCCTTAGAGACTAACAAATTTATTAGAGCATAAGCTTTCGTGGGCTACAGCTACAGCCCACGAAAGCTTATGCTCTAATAAATTTGTTAGTCTCTAAGGTGCCACAAGTACTTCTGTTCTTTTTAATAAAAGTAACTGAGAGGGAGACCTAAGTAGGCAGGAAGAAACATGACATACTGGCAAATTCACCAGTACATGGAACAAAGGCTCACAACCTGGGAGTCATTTCTGACACTTTCCTCTCCCTTGCTCCACACATCCAGGCCATTTCCAAATCCTGTATCCTTTTTCTTTCCACATCTCCAAGACCCATTCTTTTCCTTCCATTCAGACATCCAAATCTCTCATTCACTGCCTCATACCTGCCTTGATTCCTCTGTGGTCTCCCTGGCATATGCAGTGCCCCCATTTAGTGCATACAAAATGATGCTTTTTAAACTCCTGTTCCTTGTCTACTTTTTTGATCATGTAACTCCCTTACTTGAATTCCTCCTTTTGGCTTCACGTCCAATATTGTATTAAGTTTAAGCTTCTTGTCATCACCTTCAAAACTAATATTCTGTCCCTCAATTCTTATCCACCTTTGTCAAGCATTGTATTGCCCCAATCACCTCCAGCATTGTTCCCAACCTCATCTACCACTTTGCCAGACTTTTCAGACAGTCATCTCCTGGCTTTCCTCAATGCAGCCCCTTGTGTATTGTACATACTCTTTGAGTTCATCCTGAAGGCCCCTAGTTGCCCTCATTTACGTCCTTCTTGGGGTATGTCACTAAGCCTGGACTTTGACTCAGGTTTGAGTCCAGGTCCCCATTCTAGCCACAAACAAATCAATTCATCTTGGGTCAGCAAACGCTCAAGATCCTGAGTCTTGCTGTGACTTGCATCCAAATCCTGTCATTTTGCAGTGTGGATGGAGGTCAAGCCGCAGATCTGTGTCAGTGTTTGTGTAGGGCAGCATGAATATGTTAGCACAGGTGTGAGACTTAGGTCCAGCAATTGTAAACATGGGCATACAGTGCACTGTGGTTTCTTAAGCCCAGGCTTGCAAACAGAATCCATGGGCTAGGGTCCCACAGACCTGGGTTTACAATGCAGTGTAGACATACCCCCAAAGACCCATTTCTGCTGTGCTACCTTTAAATGAATCAAGTTACATGAATATAAAGGGTAGTACCTCATTCCCATTACAGATAGCCACAATGGCTTGTGGGATGACAAGTGTCTTTGTTAACTGTTATGTTCTTCTTCGAGTGCTTGCTCATATCCATTCCATTAGTTCCATTAGGTGTGTGCGCGCCGCGTGCACGATCGTCGGAAGATTTTCTACCCTAGCAACACCGGCGGGTCGGCTGTGGAGCCCCCTAGAGTGGCGCCCTCATGGCGCTGAATATATACCCCAGCCGACCCGGCGCCCCCTCAGTTCCTTCTTACCGCCCCTGACGGTCGTTGGAACTGTGGAGCGCGGCATAGCTGATCTCCACTCTCCCTAGCTTCATTTGTTATAGCAGTTAGATAGTTTTAGTGTTTATAGTTAAATAGTTAATAGTTGTAAAGTTGTTATATTAGTTCAGGGGATTAAGGGGGTCTCTCCCCCTTTTTCTCCCCCGGCACCGGGACCGGGCTCATGCCCAACGCTCCCGGCTTCAAGCAGTGCGCCTCCTGCGCAAAGCCTATGCCCACGAGTGACCCGCACGACTCCTGTCTGAAGTGCCTGGGAGAGTCCCATCAAACAGATAAGTGTAAGATCTGTAAGGCCTTCAGACCTAGGACCAAGAAGGAGCGGGACTTTCGGCTCCGGCAACTCTTAATGGAGGCGGCACTGAGTCCATCCACTACTCAGGCCCCGGCACCTAGCGCCTCGGTGCGCAGTGCCCCGGCGGCGCCGGCAGCGACGACCACGCGAGCGGCGTCGGACAAGCCTCCCCGGCACCGGACCTCGTCGGCACCGCAGGTACAGCAAGTGCCTCGGCGCCGTTCGTTATCCCCAGGGCATAAAAAAGCCCATAAAACGGGGACCACCGTGCCGAAGACGCCGGCTCCCCCAGTGCCGGGGGTAGAGCCGCGTCCGCCGGTGGAGCACCGGAAACAGGTGCCTCCAGCACCGTCGACTCCGGCGCCGAAGCCGTTGAGTCCGGTGCGGACAACGTCTCCACCGAGACCGGCGGTGATTCAGTGCCTCCCGTCGACTCCTGAGGCCTTCGAGGCGGCGAGAGACTTGATAGCTCTCACGGAGCCGGCACCGCCCCAACCACCGGCACCGACGGCACCGACGGCACCGTTGACCCGCCCGATCCAGTCGAGGGGGAAACCTGCCTTGTTGCGCCCTCCATCGCAAGGGCTGGAACCTCGGCACCGATCCAGGTCCCAAAGCAGGTCCCCACGCCGCTCGCAGTCCCGGCGCCGAATATCAACTCGGCACCGGTCGTACTCGCGGCCAAGATCATCTTCGCGGCACCGCTCGACGTCTCGGCACCGGTATGATCGTCGGCACCGATCAACGTCGAGACGCAGTTCTCGGCACCGCTACGGTCGACGCTCGACGTCGAGAGGCCGCTCCCGGCACCGGGTATACTCCAGGTCCTCGTCGAGGTCCAGATCCGACTCCCGGCACCGACGAGGTCATCGGCACCGGTCACGGTCCCGGCACCGGTCGCCGGCACCGCGTGGAGATAGAAGATCTCCGGACCGGCACCGTGCGGCACCGCAGCACACGGGATTGGTCCCGACTCTCTCGGCACCGCCATGGCCATCGAGATCGGTGTCTCGCTCCTCAGAGGACCTGTCGAGATCGGCATACCCTCCTCAGGGGCAAGCCGAGGAACAGGACTTGGGCCATTGGCAGGGGATGCCGGAGGACCATTCCCATGGCCCATCTCACTGGTCGTTTTGGACCCCGTGGGCGTACCACCAGGAGCAAGGGGCTCCAATTCCCTCGACCTCTCGCTCGGGTCACTCCGTGAGAAGGGCCCCGGAGTCCACCATCTCTCGGCCTCCGCCAGGGGACACGGAGGCTTCCGTGTCCGTCGCACCTGACGCCCTGGACCCAGACGCGGGTGATGCTCCAGCCCGGGAACAGGGAGACCAGGACCGGCCCTTGGATCCGGTTCCACCGGAGGCATCTTCCTCTTCTTCGCCAGACGAGGCAGTGGCGGGCACATCCTGCACAGGCCCTCCTCCGATAGATCTTCGGGCTCACCAGGATCTTCTGCGCAGGATGGCCCGTAATATGGACCTGCAAGCGGAGGAGGTAGTGGAGGTACACGACCCGATCGTGAACATCCTTGGAGCGGATGCCCCATCGAGGGTAGCGTTACCCCTGATCCGCACGATACAATCAAATGCGGATACGATATGGCAAACCCCTGCCTCTATTCCACCCACAGCGAGAGGGGTGGAAAGAAAGTACTTTGTCCCGTCAAAGGACTACGGGTACTTGTACACCCACCCACAACCGTGTTCCCTGGTGGTGGCATCAGTGAACGCACGGGAGCGCCACGGACAGCAGGCGGCAGCGCCTAAATCAAAAGAGGCCAAGCGCCTTGATTTGTTTGGCCGTAAGATTTACTCAGCCGGTGGGCTGCAACTCAGAGCGGCAAATCAACAGGCGCTCCTGAGCCGTTACAATTTTAACTCCTGGAACTCTATGGGGAAGTTCAAGGAGTTGATTCCCCAAGAGTCCAGGGAAGAGTTTGGGGCCATGGTAGAGGAGGGTAAGAAGGTGGCTCGGACCTCCCTACAGGCCTCCTTGGACATAGCGGACTCGGCTGCGAGGACCATGGCCTCGGGTATCGCTATGCGGAGGATCTCCTGGCTTCAGGTTTCGGGTTTGCCTCCGGAGCTGCAGCAAACCCTACAGGATCTCCCCTTCGAAGGGCATGGATTGTTCTCGGACAAGACGGACTCTCGCCTACAGAGCCTCAAGGACTCGAGAACAATCATGCGCTCCCTCGGGATGCATGTTGTGGGCCCTCAGCGCAGGCCATTTAGGCCGCAGCCTCAGCGCTTCTACCCCCCCCCGCCTCGACAGAGACAAGACTCGGCCCGGAGGCGAGGACGAGGTGGTAGGAGAAGGTGGACCGGCCCTCAACCTGGTCAGAACCAAGGGCCACCAAGACCACCTTCAGGTCATAGACAGAACTTTTGAAGGTGCGGTCGAGGACGGCGCCCCAGTCATTCCCCAGGATCCAGCCCCCTCCTTTCGGGATCGTCTCTCCCACTTCCACCGTGCTTGGTCCCTTATAACTTCGGACCGTTGGGTCCTCCGCACGGTGGGGAGGGGATACGCTATCCAGTTTTCTTCTACCCCGTCCCTCTTCAGGGACCCTTCTCACGAGCAACTTCTTATACAGGAGGTTTCTACGCTCCTGGCCATGGGGGCCATAGAGGAGGTTCCGATAGAGTTAAGGGGCAGGGGATTTTATTCCCGTTACTTCCTGATCCCCAAGTCCAAAGGAGGTCTGCGACCCATCTTGGACTTGCGCGGACTCAACAAATTCGTAGTAAAGTTGAAGTTCCGCATGGTCTCTTTGGGGGCCATTATCCCTTCCCTCGATCCTGGAGACTGGTTCGCCGCCCTCGACATGAAAGACGCATACTTTCACGTTGCAATCTACCCGCCTCACAGACGCTTCCTGCGATTCGTGGTAAACACGGTGCACTACCAATTTGCAGTCCTTCCCTTCGGCCTATCCTCGGCCCCAAGGGTGTTCACGAAATGTATGGCGGTCGTGGCAGCGTACCTTCGTCGGCAAGGGATACAGGTGTTCCCGTACCTAGACGACTGGCTGGTGCGCGGTCGCACCAAGGAGCAAGTTCAAGCTCACGTCCACAGAATAGTGCACACATTCAACGAGTTGGGCATCCTACTCAACAAGGACAAATCCACTCTAGAACCTACCCAGAGAATAGAATTCATCGGCGCAGTTCTAGACTCCAGACGTGCACAAGCCATCCTGCCAGACAACCGCTTTGGCACCATCACGAACCTCATTCAAGGGCTCAAGGCCTTCCCAACTACCACGGTGAGGTCGTGCCTTACCCTGCTGGGTCACATGGCTTCCTGCACGTACGTAACCAGGCATGCCAGACTTCGGCTTCGCCCACTTCAAACCTGGGTGTCATCAATATACCGTCCACATCGGGACAGCCTGAACATGGTAGTCACGGTCCCGAACTCGGTCCTGGCCTCCCTCACCTGGTGGCTAGATCACAATGTGGTCTGCGAGGGGATGCCATTTCACGCCCCACAACCCTCTCTGCACCTGGTCACAGACGCGTCATCTCTGGGTTGGGGCGCCCATCTCAACGAACACCATACCCAGGGCCTGTGGACTACACCCCAGCTAGCCCTGCATATCAATGTTCGGGAACTGATGGCGGTACGCCTGGCGTGCCAGGCATTCCTCAATCTCCTACGTGGCCGCTGTGTGCTGGTTCTCATCGACAACACCACGGCCATGTTTTACATCAACAAGCAAGGAGGAGCACGTTCGTCAATTCTATGCCAAGAGGCCATTCGCCTGTGGGACTTCTGCATCGCCCACTCGATCCATCTCACGGCATCGTTCCTCCCTGGAGTCCAGAACACTCTAGCGGACCGACTCAGCAGGTCCTTCCAAACGCACGAGTGGTCTATCCGTCCGGACATCATACATTCCGTCTTCCAGAAGTGGGGGTTTCCCCAGATAGACCTGTTTGCATCCCGAGACAACAGGAAGTGCCACATGTTCTGCTCCCTACAAGGTCGAGCTCCGGGCTCCCTCTCGGATGCGTTTCTCCTTCCCTGGAAAGATCACCTGTTTTATGCCTTCCCTCCGTTTCCTCTGGTCCACAAGGTACTGCTCAAATTGCGCAGAGACCAGGCACAGGTAATTCTGATCGCTCCAGCGTGGCCGAGACAACATTGGTACACCACACTGTTGGAGCTCTCGGTTCAGACACCGATCACACTTCCATTATGTCCGGATCTCATATCTCAGGACCACGGTCGGCTGCGTCACCCCGACCTGCAATCACTCCACCTCACAGCGTGGCTGCTCCATGGTTCACCCAGGCAGAGCGGCAATGCTCGCACTCTGTCCAACAGATTCTGCTGAGCAGTAGAAAACCCTCAACACGGACCACGTACCTGGCCAAGTGGAAACGGTTCTCCTGTTGGTGCGAACAACGAGCCACGCCCCCGTTGCAGGCACCCATTCCTCTCATATTGGAATATCTCCTCTCCCTAAAACAGCAAGGGTTGGCGATATCTTCAATCAGAGTTCACCTGGCTGCTATATCAGCCTTTCACCCGGGGGAACTCGCGTCCTCGGTATTCTCTAACCCGATGGTCGTTAGATTCCTCAAGGGCTTAGACCGGACGTACCCACAACAGCGTCAGCCCGTCCCGACGTGGGACCTCAACCTGGTTCTCTCCAAGCTCACAGGTCCTCCATTCGAACCACTAGCCACCTGTTCACTCTTGTACCTATCCTGGAAGACAGCCTTCCTCGTAGCCATCACCTCAGCAAGGCGAGTTTCTGAACTCAGGGCGCTTACATCCGAGCCCCCTTATACAGTTTTCCATAAGGATAAAGTGCAGCTTCGCCCACATCCTGCCTTTCTCCCCAAGGTGGTTTCTCCATTTCATATCAACCAGGACATATTTCTCCCGGTCTTTTATCCCAAACCACATGCCACTCGCCAGGATCAACGTTTGCATTCCCTGGACGTACGCAGGGCCCTGGCCTTCTATATTGACCGCACAAAGCACTTTAGAAAGACGACGCAACTCTTTGTTGCAGTAGCCGACCGAATGAAAGGCTCACCGGTCTCCTCACAACGCCTATCCTCCTGGATTACGTCTTGCATCCGGACTTGCTATGACCTGGCAGGTGTCTCAGCACCGCACCTCACCGCTCACTCCACGAGGGCCCAAGCCTCCTCGACTGCTTTCCTGGCACATGTTCCGATACAGGACATTTGTAGAGCGGCGGTTTGGTCATCAGTCCACACGTTTACAGCTCACTATGCACTAGTGCAACAGTCCAGGGACGATGCTGCATTCGGGTCAGCGGTTTTGCACACAGCAATGTCTCACTCCGACCCCACCACCTAAGTTGGGCTTGGGAGTCACCTAATGGAATGGATATGAGCAAGCACTCGAAGAAGAAAAGACGGTTACTCACCGTTGTAACTGTTGTTCTTCGAGATGTGTTGCTCATATCCATTCCAAACCCGCCCCCCGTCCCCACTGTCGGAGTAGCCGGCAAGAAGGAACTGAGGGGGCGCCGGGTCGGCTGGGGTATATATTCAGCGCCATGAGGGCGCCACTCTAGGGGGCTCCACAGCCGACCCGCCGGTGTTGCTAGGGTAGAAAATCTTCCGACGATCGTGCACGCGGCGCGCACACACCTAATGGAACTAATGGAATGGATATGAGCAACACATCTCGAAGAACAACAGTTACAACGGTGAGTAACCGTCTTTTCTGTAGCCACAACTATGTATATTGATTAGGAATAATGTTTGAATTGTTATAAGAGATCTGAATTCTCAGCTTTTTGATGCATAGTATATGTTCTTTTACCAAGGACTATCCTGAAATTCCTGGATTTCGTATTTGAATTTGAGTACTTTTACGATGGTTATTCTGTGTATATCACATTCAAGTAAATATTGGAGAATTGGTGTTATGATGGGAGGAGGACCAAGAAGGAGGGGAAAAATTCCCTTATCTGGAAGCTAACTTCCAATAATGGTAGAGAAGGCTTATTCCTCATGCACTGGCATTGCTTCAGGAGATGGGTTACAGGTCTGAGGCACAAAATGTGGTGACAGGAAATTTGATTATTAGAAATATTAATAGGTTGAAATGTGGTGACAGAGCCAACTGATGACTTGCCTACTGGATATGTTGGGATATCTAGGCAAACTTCTAGTGAATCCTGGGCAGAAAGTTGTGTAGTTGCGCTATGTAGTGACTTAGGGAGATGTAGAAGGGAGGACCTGGAATCTAAATTTAGATTACTAGAAAAAAAAGTTTAGGTTCAAGGTTCTGAGGTAGCTATCTGAAATGTTTCCAGTTCCATGTGCAGAAGCAGCTTTGAGGAATTTAAGTGTCTTGGTCGTAGTCTGGACTACAAAATTTTACCACATCTGAAGAAGTTTGCCAACTTTGGAAGTTTAATCACAGTTACTTGATGCAATGATGAATGGCCTTAAACCTTCAGTATAGACTGTTGTTATGATTGTTAGCAGCTGTTCAAATGTAATATTTTTTAGTGCATCGCAGGCCTAAGTGCATTGATAAGATGATGTAAAGAGAAAAGACATTGGGAAACTTATTGGAGAAGAGAGATCTGATTCAAAAGCAATGGGCTCCCCCCTATTCAAGGTGGAACCAGACGTCTGAAACATAAAATTAACGAGGTTTAAAATTTAGGTGGTAAGGAAGAAACTTTCCCGTGCACAATTATGGAATAATCTATCTATCTGAGGATTTCTTGTGCTTTCCTCTGGAACATCTAGTACAGTAGTGTACTTGATAGATGACTGGTCTAAATCAGTATATATTCTTATTTTATATTCTTAAACAGCATAATTTTAAAAAAGTAAAAGTAAAACAAGAAAAAGCTATATTTAAAAAAAACAACATGAATCATCTTTAAGGCCTTCATAATCAAAAGAAACAACACAGCTCCGTTGTTTTTTAAATCTCTGTTCTAGAATGTAAGGTGAAAAGAATGTTAGGTTCTGAATATCCGTTGATCTGCTCACTCTCCTCTGCATTATGACAACTTTAAGAGGTGAAAAGATTTGATTCTCAGACAAATGTGTCTAAAGAGACAAATTACTTTTTAAAAAAGGGAAGCCAAGACTAGAGGGTTGAAAGACATGTTTCCCTGAGATCATATTTTTGTTTGGGAAATATGTAGCTTTTCTGTAATTTAAAAAAAATTCTTTATACTGTTTTGATTCTTAAAAAAATATTTACAAGGATCTTATATTGCATTTCAAAGCCACTATAACATATTTGATAAATCAAACTAAACAAGAGTGTATATGATCTTGTAACTTTCTTGGGCTTTAGTAGATTACTAAAATTGACTTTTTAAAGGGCCGTCTACCTTCATTTACAAAATATTGTTAGAATGTTTGATTTTTAGGAACAAATATTCAACTGCATTGTATCAGTGGTTTCTGAAATTAATCTGTCCACCCTTTGGCAAAGACAAAGGTATAAATTGTACATTTTGGTTTTTGCTGCTTTCAAGCTTATGTATTTTGGGAATAGGAGTAGTAACCCTCAGCTTCTTAAACTTGTTTGTAATGATTTTATTGATCACGTCTCTGAGAAAATTGACAGTTTGAGTATAAGAATAGTCAATTTTTTCTTAATATATGAAGCTGCCTGTAGAGGTATTGTACAAAAGAAACCCAAGGCAGAATTTGACCTTTACGGTTTAAGGATGAAAATATATAAATCATTTTAGAGAACTTAAGCCGGGGTTCTCAAACTGGGGGTTGGGACCCCTCAGGGGATCGCGAGGTTATTACATGGGGGGCATGAGCTGTCAGCCTCCACCCCAAACCCCGCTTTGCCTACAGCATTTATAATGGTGTTAAATATGTAAAAAAGTTTTTAATTTATAAGGGGGGGGGGTCGTCACACTCAGAGGCTTGCTATGTGAAAGGGGTCACCAGTACAAGTTTGAGAACCACTGACTTAAGCCATACTTTGATCTTGAAGTTCCTGAAATAAACCACCTGATATCGCCTGTTGGTATATTACACAGTGTAACTGGGGTTGAGGATAAGCAAAAATCAGTTGTTTTACTAAAAGTTATCTTCTAATAAAGGTGGAGTAGAATACTTGGGCGGTATTTTGGATTGTTCTCTGAAAACAGGCTAAGAATGGTGTTCTGATAAGGTACTATGTTCATATTTTCACAGAGAACATCACAGAATAAGTAGAAATTTGGGTGCTTGTTTGGAAAAATTAGTTGTTCTGGGTAACATTTCTCAAAAGCACCTAAGTCACAGATGCTTTTGAAAAATTAACACAATTCCTAATTATAGGGTAAGAAAGTCTCACGGTTTTGGTTCTTGTATATGTTATTTTTGGACAATCATGGCTTCTTCATATAATGTCAGTGAAATCATATCCCACTACATTGCTGTTGATATACTTCAGTTCCTAGTGTGCAAGTATCTTATAAATGGTTGGTGGCAGTCATTACATATTTACACTTGTTATTTTTGGAAAACACTGTCATTTGCAACACTGTTTTGTGATAGTCCGTTTTCAATAGGTCTGCTGTCTAACCTGACAGTGCTGGTGCAACATGCGGTTATTCTTCAGTGTTCCTTAGAATACTTTGTATTTTTAGTTAAAAGACATATGACCAGCGTACAGTTTATAGATCTATTTCTCTTTGCAATAAGCTTAAATAGGAAACATTTGTTCTGAAACATAGCTCAGGGACTACTTAGTGATGAGGATGTAGCTATTCTAGATGCAACTGTTACCTCATCTAATACTGAACACTGGTAAAATAAAGAAGTTGTAATATTTATTTTTTGCACAGATTTTTCTCTTATTTTAAGAAAGACTTTATTTTCTTGTATTTTCTAGCAAACTCTGAAATTGAAGTGTCTGTGTCTGCAAGGAATATCCGAAGATTACTTAGTTTCCAGCGGTACTTGAGATCGTCTCGTTTCTTCCGTGGTATTACTATTCCAAGTTCCTCAAACATTTTAGATGATGATTATAATGGACAAGCAAAGGTGTGTTTTTAAAAATTGTTCCTAATTTTTTATCAGAAAAAGTTGAATGCGTTTTAGCAATACAAATATCTTCCATATTGTAACAGTATAGAAACAGATATATGCAAGTAAATGTGAGCTTATACTGAGTATGTATTGTGTGCAAAAAAAAAAAAAACCAACAAAAACCCAAAATAATTTTGCTTCAGGATTATGCAGTTTATCCTGTAAAACCAAAACCAAACCAACCAAACGAAAGAAAAAAAAAAAAAAAAAAAAAAGGAACAGTATGGTAGATGAATCATAGGCAGTGAGGAAGAACAACTTCTGTGCTGGGAGATGCTAGTTATTTGAATATCCAAATCTTATGAGGCATTTAATTTTTTGAGACCGACATCTATTGATTCTCTGTTTATAAAAGCAGCAGATCATACCAAATGTGATTTAAAAAACACTGGAGGTGGCTAAACTTTAATAGTGTCTTTTGTCAGGTACAGTGTTCCAGACAAATGCATTTATGAAACAAACTAGATGCACGTCTGCATACAGTGCATATTTATTATATACACAGCCTCTTAATCTAATGAGGTGAATGGAAACCCTTTTTATGTATGCTTTTATCCTTAATGCAGTGTATTCGTATTGAACTTTTTTCTGAAGTTAAGAACAAAAATGTTACTTGTGGTAAAATGACTATTTTAACAAAATATCTTAGATTTCTGTTTTCTCTATGCTACTTTAATGGGGGCTTTTTGCCTCTGAGAGTAATCATTTGGAGAGCTTTGTGTGGCTAATAATTTCTGCAGTGCAACTTTGTTGTCCCAAATCTGGATATATTGGAACCAATTCAGTCAGATTGCTCCTTTTGTCAAGCCCTTTTAAACATCAATAGTATTTATTTAATGTAATCATCTTAAAAAAAATAGAGCAGTAATTCTGATTCAGTGTGAAACTGGACTGCTCATTGGCTACCAAATAAAAGCTTATTATTCACATGTTGTAAATGAAATAAGCATAAGTTCTCTGTCTTAGAATTCATTTTAGAATTCACTCCAGTTTTGTTTAGGGAGGGGCATGAAAACTCTGGGTTATAAATTTTGGCTCAGATATGTACTGAAGTATCAATTTTGTGACCACTCTTCTTTTAAAATATTTTTCTCTTCCTTGTTTGACCAAAAGGGGAAAGAGCAAAGCTGACTGCCCCGTTCTGTCAAAAAGATATCTAATATTTCAGTTACAGTGATTTTATTTATAACATTTACAAGTGTTAAACAGTTTGTTTTTCTAGCTAATATAGTTACAATCAGACAGAAATGTGGTTTACAAGTTGTAAACCTTTAATCTGTTTTCAATAATAGATGTTAAAATCCACAGCTGGCTCAGAAGGCAATAGCTTTTTTTGTGGGCTATAATTTGATGCTAATCACATACAGAATGACAATGTTACAGTAGAAATGTTTTTATTTGCTTTCAGTGTATGCTGGAGAAAGTTGGAAAATGGAATTTTGATATCTTTCTTCTTGATAGGCTAACAAATGGTAAGTTCACTTTTATTGCGGATATTCTTCTAAGCATGCTGTACTGTTCTTAGGTAGATTTCATTCTACCATAAACTATCCATAACATTTCATTTCATTTTCTGTGTGGAGGAATCTTACTGCTTGATTATACTTTAAAAAGTACAAATTTATTATCCTAGTATTGTGACTAAGGGCTTGGCTACACTTGCAAGTTAGAGCGTATTAAATCAGCCCCGGACGCCCTAACTCCTGAGGTGTCCACACTGGCAAAGCACTTAGAACACCTGGACTCTGCAGCTGGAGTGCTTCTGGTAATCCACCTCCACGAGAAACTTGCTGCGCCTTGGCTGAAATGCCCGGGTGTCAGTGTGGACGACGTGTTGCATTACTGCGCTGTGATTGGCCTCTGGAAATGTCCCAAAATCCCCTGAAGTCAAGTGGCCACTCTGGTCATTGTTTTGAACTCGACTGCAGGCATGCGGATATCCCCTTTCAAAGCTCCATTTCTGACAGCCGGCATGCTTATCTGCTACAGGACACAAAGCAAACCATTACTGTGGAATGCTGCTGCTGCCGAGGCAGGCATTTGTGCGTGCGTGTGTGTGAGAGAGGCAGGGAGGGGGGGAGGGGAAGAAAGGTCTGCTGCTGTCTGAACTTACAAGACTGCATGCTGACACACTCTCTGCCCCCCAAAACACAGTCTCTCCCCCCCCACATACACACAACACACTCCCTGTCATGCTCCCCCCACCCATTTGAAAAGCAGGCTGCAGACACTTGCACACTGGGATAGCTATCACAATGCACTGCTCTCTGTGGCGTTGCAAGAGCTGCTAATGTGGCCACGCCACCGCGCTTGCAGCTGACAGTGTAAATACACGGCAGCATTTTCCCTGCTGCTGTCTCAGAAGGTTGGTTTAACTTCCAGCGCTCTACATCTGCAAGTGTAGCCAAGCCCTTATGAAAGGTTTTTGGACTGTTGGCACTTTTAGTTTGAAAGCCTAGACTCTATGACCTGAAATCTAGTCTTAGTTACATTGCAGTAGTATTACTACTTACATCACCATATCCTTGAGTTGGTGTAATAGACCCCCTCAAGTAGTTGCTTGATAGCCTAATTATTCTTTTTCTTTATCAAAGATCTTTAAAAATGTTTGAAACTCAACCCCTAAAATCTGTGCTGCTTAGTTTTAGAAAGCCATTAGTGTATATGGATTCTGTCCAATAGGTGAATTATGCCAAACATGTCTCTTCCCCTGAGGAATTTAGTGTAAAGGCAGAATAGTTACAGTATAATAGAATACAGTACAAAAAGCAGAATTATGCATTATAGCCAGGAAACTTTATAGAAGAGATGGAGCTTTAGAAGGTTTTGAAGGAGAGTAGGATTTAGGCATCCATAAGGTGGGAGGCTGCTCTAGGTATAGGGGCACAATAGAAGAAAGCAATAAATCAACAGTGGGCAAAGGAAATTATTGGAATACATGAGTATAAAGACTTCAAAGAGCAGAGAGGGTTGTTGGGGGACTGTAGAAAGAGTTGCTGGCAGAGAAAAGGTATAATGAAGTTATGGGTAGAGCTTAGTAATTGGAGAGTAGACATGGAGCTTGATGCAAAAGTAGTAAAGCCAATGTAAGGAATCAGGTGGAGGTAGGGTAGGGTTGTCAGTAGATTGGAGGAAAGAAAGATGGGCATGTGAGAAACCAGCAAGTAGGAGATTATGGTAGTCAATGCAAGTAATTGTTATAGCATGACTTAACATCTTGTCATACAAAAGGAGAGAAAGGGATGAATTTTTAAAATATTGGAAAGGAATTGGTGGTGAAGGAGTAGTTGGGGGAAAGAAGAATTGAAGATGACACCAAGCTTTCATGTCTGGGAAATAGAAGGAGGGATAGTTGTGATGGTAACAATGATGAAATAAAGGAGAAGAGGAGAGAGTTTGTGGGGAAAGATGAGCTCTTTCTTAATAATATTTTGTTTGTGTTGGGACACCCTAGAGAAATGTGGAACTGGGTTGAAGAAGAAGGGCTGGTAGTATATGGGACCACGAAAGAGAGATTGAAGAAGAAAAGGACAGGCACAGCAATCTGAGGGACCTTGTCAGAGGGTTAGACTTTGAAAAGAAACATTAAAGAAGCAACCCAGCAAGGTCAGGGGCAACCCCCAAAGAACAGTATTCTGTCTTTCTTTTGTTGAAGGAAAGTTCTGGGCATCATATTTTATATTTTCATCTAGTGGAAGAGAATCAGTTTACTTTTTATCCATTCTTGTTATGGTTTCATTTGTCTCAAAAGTGAGTCTCATTAAGACAAGGAACCTGAGAGCTTTTCTACATGAGAAAGTTGCACTCGTGTAATTTAAAGTGAAAATTTAAATAGATACAGTAACTCCTCGCTTAACGTTGTAGTTATGTTCCTGAAAAATACTACTTTAAACAAAACGATGTTAAGTGAATCTAATTTCCCCATAAGAATGAATGTAAATGTGGGGGGGTTAGGTTCCAGGGAATTTTTTTTTGCCAGACAAAAGCTATATTTTTTTATACATACACACACATACACAGTATAATGTACACAGCAGTGATGATTGTGAAGCTTGGTTGAGGTGGTGAAGTCAGAGGGTGGGATATTTCCCAGGGAATGCTTTACTGCTAAATGAGGCTGAGCCCTCAAGGGTTAACACATTGTTGTTAATGTAGCCTCACACTCTACAAGACAGCATGAATGGAGGGATGGGGAGGCAGCATAGCAGAATGAGACCGAGACACACACTGTGTGTGTGTGAGACAGAGAGAGAGAGAGAGAGAGACGAACATTGCCCCTTTAATTACACTGACCCCACTCTAAGTACATTGCCTTTTTAAGTAGATCAGCAAGTTGAGACTGCAGCTGCTGCCAGCAAGCTACCTCTGTCCTGAGCCCTGTAGTGTTCCCCGCTACCCCCCGGCTCTGTGGAGATGGGGGTACAGGAGCGGCGGGGGGGAGGGGGACACCTTGACATTAGCAGCCCTCTTCCCCCCCCCCACTTTGCACAGCAGGCAGGAGGCTCCCGGGAGCAGCTCCAAGGCAGAGGGCAGGAGCAGCACATGGCAGTGGGGGGAGGGACAGTTGAACTGACCAACAACTGATAGCCTGCTGGGCGGCTGTGGCACAGGGAACTTAAGGGAGTGAGGAGCTGATGCGGGTGCTGCCCGTCCACCCTGGTTCCAAGCCTCCACCAGCTAGCTCCAGTGGGCTGCTCTTTCTGCAAGCAGTGGACAAAGCAGGCAGCTGCCAAACAACGTTAGAAGGGAGCATTGCACAACTTTAAACGAGCATGTTCTCTAATAGATCAGCAACATAACAACGAAAGGACGTTAACCGGGACGACTTTAAGTGAGGAGTTACTGTAAAGTTAATGTGGTGCAAAAAGCTGTGGCTGTGGCTGTACTTGAGTTAGGTTAACATAGCTAAATTGGTCAGAGATGTGAAAAAAACACATCCCTGACTGACATAGCTATGTCAACCTAACCCCCAGTGTAGGTGCAGCTGTGTTGATGGAAGAATACTTCCATCAACATAGCTAACTTTGGGGAGGTGCTATTCTTACCCTGATGGAAAAAACCCTTCCTTTGATATAGGCCAGGTGTACATGCAAAAGTTAAATCGACCCAGCTACATCACTCGGTTGTGAAAAATCCACATCCCTGAGTGATGTAGTTAAGCCAACCTAACCCCCAGCGTAAACAGTAATAGGTGGACAAAAGAATTCTTCCATCAACCTAGCTACTCCCTCTTGGGGAGGTGGATTAATTACAGCAATGGGAGAATCTCTCCCATCGCTGTAGTGTCTACAATGAAGTGCTATAGCAGCCCAGCTGCAGCTGTGTCACTGTAGTGTTTCAGGTGTAGACTAGCCAATAGACTATGGGATTCTGTCAAACATAGCTATGCTGATATGTAGATGCACACTATGTGGTACTTCTGCATAAATACCTCTTAAAGGAATAAACTTCTGAAGAACATCTTGCCTTAGTGTTGGGAATAACCACTTTTTGGGGAAGTGGTACCAAAATGACATGCATGCATGTGGTGAAGCATGACAGTAAGTTATATGAGGTGGGAAATGTTGTGCTTCTGAGTAAAGCACCTAGCACACTGAGTGGCTGTGTAATTAGTTGTTAAAGTGACACTGTCAAAGTAAATATGCCAAAAACTGATCTAGTTGTCAATATTATGTATGTTTAATTTGCAAGCCTTTCCTTACTGCCTCTGAAATTTAAAAAAAAATAAAGAAATCAAATGTATGATATGGAATATTTCAGCTCCTAGTAAATGAATGATTATAGCAGTTGCTTTGTAGTACTACAAATTTCATAGCAAATTGCACATTTATATTTTCTTTGATTTCTGGTTTCAGCAAGGAGTACTTTTGCAAAAAAGAACACATGGTGGAAACTAAATGTAAGGTGTTCAACTTGGGGCAGTTGCCAACATTGACTAGTTTTTTGGCTTAATTACCTCTGTGTTCCATTTTAAGCAATAAACCTACTTAGGTGGATTGCAGGTTTATTGTTTTTAAAGGTACAGTGCCACTGAGTGAGACTCCTCATTGCATAGTTTATTGCTGGTAGTGGACATATTGAGAATCACTGGGGGAAATTATTTTTGGACTAGACCAATTAATGCTTATAGAATTCTTATACATTTCAATCTGTTTGCATAACTTTTGAATACAAAAACTTTTAAATAATTTTTCCCTTGTGATGGAAGCACTAATTTAATCTTTTCTAAAATGAATTAATATTTGTATTTTATTTTTAGGAAACAGTCTAGTCAGCTTAACCTTCCACCTGTTTAATCTTCATGGACTGATAGAACACTTCCACTTAGATACGATGAAACTTCGTAGATTTTTAGGTAAATATATTATAGCCTTTTGTTAAAGTGAACATTACTCCTTAACTGCATTTTAAAAGATACCATTTGAAGTACTGCTTACAGTTTAGCAAGAAAGTTTGAATTGCACTAATTTGAAGCTGGTTCCTATAATGGTAGTATTGTGATACTGTGTGCACTTACAAATTTTGGAAATAGCTTAGTTTTAATAATAGCATTAGGGAGGTGAAGGAAAAAAAATTCTACTAAAAGCAGTAAAATTAATTTTGGCAGAAAAATTTGATTTTGCCCAAGAATGTGTGAATTTCATGATGCGTCACGGTTGTATGCAGCGGATTATGAAGGCTGAATTTCACATCACAAATGAGGGAAGAGGAGATAGTGAGAATATTATTGAAATATAATGTTGGTTTTGATCTTGGTTTCTGATAAGAAACATAGTTTGTCCTTATCTAACCTGTAGTCATCGCCAGTTCAGTAGTACCAGCTGCTGACACCAATTTCTGCTCAGATCTTTTTAGTAGTATAGAAAAGGATCCAGTCTTGCTCCACTGATTTAGGAATTGAAGCTACTCTCCTTAAAGCTGTACAGGAATGTTTGGGACCTTCATGAGGTGATGCTGTATTGTGTATCCTTGGAGAAAGGTGTAAATTAATATTACTTTTATTTGACAGTGGGAGAGCAGATCTGTTTAATTGTTTATGGACTTAAATTTCTGTATCCTAATGTCCTTGGCACAGTCCCTGGAATGATAGTTCCTTCTTGTTTTCACACAAGAGTCACCATGTGGTGCAACATCTCACTTGTCAGTGATGTCCTGGGATGCCTTTACCATGACTTGTTGCACGAAGACCAAAGACTCATCCCTCACATTGCCTGTTTTCTCCTATATCCTCCAGCTCAGTCTGAAGGGAAGAATAATTCTTGATTGAGCCAGGAGAAGCAGCTCTCTGTTCCCTTTGGCAGGGTTTCTCAGAAGGCTTGATCTGTTTGATACAAAGCATGTTTTTGTGGTAATTAAGTTTGAAAAAGCAAGGATAAATGGGACTATGGGGATTTCTCCCCTCCCCCAGACAGAAAGGACAGGCAGGAGTCCAGTCTGTTCATCAGTCTGTTCAAATGCAAGCTCTGTTTTACAAGTTCCCTAGCAGTTTCTCCTAATAAATGACTGATGTCTCCTTAAGTGAATTCAGGGTCTGTCATCCAAACAAACATATCAGCTGTCCTTAGAAACCTGTAGACTGGAAAGTGAAGGGAGTATCTAGACAAACCTCTTATTTTAGGCTGTCCAGTTTGTCACTGTGACAAATTGTTTGTCTTGTCTCCTTGGTCATCCCCTGGTTATCTGAGGATTTTGTTGTGGCTCTCTACTTGCATTTGTTTGTGTTCTGACTTGGCTAGTATAACTCCACAGAGTAGGGTGTTAACACATGCACAAGATCTTGTGCAGCCTTTGTGGCCCAGGTGACTATTTTGGACATTTGCAAAGCAGTGACTTGGTCTTCAGTACAAACCTTTGCTTCACATCATGCCATCTTTCATTGTTCTAGAGATTATTCCAGTTTTGGGCATGTGGTCCTGCAATCCTTATTTAGGTAGATTCTGATCCCACTGCCAGATCAAACAGCTTCTGAATGAAATGGAATGGACATATGCAATCACTTGAAGAGAAAACGGTTACTAGCCTATTCTGTAATGGTTGTTCCTTGAGATGCGTTACACATGTCCATTCCACAACCCACTCTTCTTTCTGTTTCTGTCAGACTCTGTCTGGCGAGAAGGGCTGAGGAAGTGGTTAGGGGTGTCTCCGCTCTTTATACCTTCATGTGATGGCACGAGGTAGCAGAGGGCTTGTGCCGCCCCAGTGGGTTACCGTTAAGGGAAAAATCTCCAACAGGTTTGTGGGCACCCAGTGCTCAGTTGAAGTAAAATTATAGAATAGATTACTAACCAGTTTTCTTTTGTTTTTGCTGCAAACTAGTTCCCTTGTACTGATTCTACTCAAGTGACCTTCCACATATTGTAATTGCAGTGCTTAAGGAAAGCAAGAAGGACTTGGAAAGGCAAGCAAAGACAAAAGTCTGGTTCTTATGGGGCTGGTGGCTGGACAGTGGTCAGGAAGGAAAGACTTCTTCACATGTACTGAAACTAAAAGCAGAATAGCTAGCTCTTCTGTCCTTGATGGGTTGCTGTAGGGTACCGTTTTCTGATCAAGGCCCGCCAGTGTGATGTGTGGATTGCCTAAATTATCTATGAGCGATGCAAAAGGTTAGCAGAGGTGTCAGCCCTGCTGTTCTGATGAATAAAATCAACTTCCTGTGTGTGTTCCAGGTTGCCTCAATGTTCAGGCAGACTGGCTTAGCAGAGAGAGAGACTCCTGCTAAGGAGGTGGTTGCTCAGTCAAAATCATAATATTCCAGATCATAACATTTTGGTTAGAGTTAAATAACTTCATCTCCAGGATGAATTTATACTAAATCTTGCGTTAGCTTAAAAAATATTGTGTCACCACATAAAACCTTTGTGTGAGAGTACTGGAGATGGTTCTACTTAAACAAATTTGATATGTGGCGTTTATATATGTCTTATCAAAAATGTCAATTTGTGATATTTATATTGCTTTTTTTTAAAAATTGCCATTTTAATTAAACCCAGATGTTTGTTTTCTTTATATAGTTATGGTTCAAGAAGATTATCATAGTCAAAACCCTTATCATAATGCAGTTCATGCTGCAGATGTGACTCAGGCCATGCACTGTTATTTAGAAGAACCTAAGGTAATTTGTTTTACGTAACGTGTAAAAGTACAACTATAATGTTTGTATTTTTCTTAATGTTCTGTAAAACCATAAAGATTTTAAGCTACTGGGAAAAAAAAACTTTGCTCCAAGAAGTATGCACATCATTGAGTCAGAAGCTGGAGACCCAAATAACTCAGTTTTTCAAAAGCTGATATATCACTTATGCTTAGTTCACCTTGGATACTAATGAACAAATCTCCTCTGCCAGATGCAGGTTGTAGCAATGTACAAGAGTTGTCTGTCCTTTCTTTTTTCTAAAATGCACATTATGAAAGGGAGATATCTAGCAAAGAGAGTTCTACGTTAGGAGCTGAGCAAAGCTAACAGTTGTCAGAGGTGACTTGAATTGCTGGTACTCAGGTATAGGCTACACTCTAAACAGGAAATTTCAGGGGAAAATACAACTTTCTGATTAGATTAGAGAAGATCCATGGTGTACTGTAGCCAGTTGGAAACCAGCTATCTAGTTCAACACTGATTTTTTTATTGGTTTGGTTTATTCTTGTATAGTAATAGTGGTCTACACTACTCTTGCACAAAGTGACAGAGTCCTGTGGCACCTTATAGACTAACAGATGCATTGGAGCATAAGCTTTTGTGGGTGAATACCCACTTTGTCAGATGCAAGGATTTTTAATTTAAACAGGGATTTTGAAATACTCTCTGGTTGGTAATGGAGTAGCTAACAATTTGAGTGACAGTTCTAACTACCATAAATATTTAAATAGTTATTGCATCTATCTAGATATTATTGATAAGGTCAGATTAAATTGATCTTGAGCCTTTAACTCCTGTAGAGTAATTACTCCTGGATTTCCCTGTACCATGGTTGCTATTAAACTTTAAAAAAAAAAAAAGTTCTACTAGTACCCTCACCCCGTTCTCCGCATTCACCTTTCTGTGATGGTGCACTTCCTTCAAAGCACTGTATGAAAGATGAAATTGATTGGTCATTTTTGGGACCTTTTTCCAGGGACTGAA
>NC_048299.1:222390898-222434108 GCF_013100865.1 Trachemys scripta elegans | reverse complement strand
AAGGGTTTTACTCTTTTCAATATTAATAACCTTAAAAGTATAGTTAAAAATCTAATGACCAATATCAGTGGATTCTTGCGTTTGATAATGTCATTTTCCATTGTCTAAGTTTTGATATTTTAAAGACCACATTGATATATTTGATATGATTCCTATTTGACAATATGTGAACAGGCTGAAATTGCTTTGCTTCAGTAATAATTATGAGTATGTATTATTTGTTTAGTGCATATAATGAGATTGGAGCTTCTACAATAAAGTTAGACGTAAAAGGTAAAACTACAGGAGACACAGGAAATACAAAAACAACAAGGAGTCTGGTGGCACCTTAAAGACTAACAGATTTATTTGGGCATAAGCTTTCGTGAGTAAAAACCTCACTTCTTCAGATGCAGTGAGGTTTTTACTCACGAAAGCTTATGCCCAAATAAATCTGTTAGTCTTTAAGGTGCCACCAGACTCCTTGTTGTTTTTGTATTTCCTGTGTCTCCTGTAGTTTTACCTTTTACGTCTAACTTTATTGTAGAAGCTCCAATCTCATTATATGCACTAAACAAATAATACATACTCATAATTATTACTGAAGCAAAGCAATTTCAGCCTGTTCACATATTGTCAAATAGGAATCATATCAAATATATCAATGTGGTCTTTAAAATATCAAAACTTAGACAATGGAAAATGACATTATCAAACGCAAGAATCCACTGATATTGGTCATTAGATTTTTAACTATACTTTTAAGGTTATTAATATTGAAAAGAGTAAAACCCTTCAGCTGACAATGCCTGCTGCTACAGGAATCTAGTAGAGACAAATTGTTTATTTTATGTATACCCAATAAAGAAAGGAAGAGAGCTTCATTGGACCCTAGTTATTTAGTATAGGTTCTTTCCAGAAATTGCATTGCAGGTACTACATTGCATAAATAAGCTGATCTGTCAGGTTTTTGGCAATTTATGGAGCTGGTCAGCCTGTATGTTAGTGCAGTTTTTTGTTGCAATGAGATGTAATGGCTTTTCAGCGCACCATAAGCACAGTTGTGACCACAGGCACACTTGTGTCATTTTGTGTGCAGTAATGAAGCCTGACGAGTGGTCTCCTGCTTGCAGATAGCCGGCTGTTGTCCTAAAAATGCAAACCATTGCCTCGGGCCATGGAATCAGGAACAGGCAAAGGACAGTGGCACAGGCAGGGCTCCCCACTGCTCATCCTCCCTTTAGCACACTGTACTTGGATGCAAAAGAATAGTCTTTACCCTTGTACATAAGGGCACAACGAGAGAAAGTGATAAAAACAATTGCATGAAGGCCATATTTGAAATCTGGTTTGGCAAAATTGCTGAGCTGCCATTTGAAAATCAAATCAAATAAAAACAATTCCTTTGGCAACACAGGTTTTCTCCCCCCATGCACAATACGTAGTTTGAACATAAAAGCTGCTACTTCAGCATAGTTTCTCTCTCTACATAGCGACAGACAGTATGCAAAGTAAATCTCAGGAACAATCCTAGCTTTTTTTTATGGCTCATTAATATTCCATGGGACAGGCATGCCAAGAGTGCACTGGGGTTCACATTCTCCAGAATACAGTCAGCTCATTTTCTTCACTAGTTAAAAATTCCAGGGTCATAAGAATGCTACTTTGCGCTAGATAGCTGAGTACTGTGGGAAGTCCTGTTTTCATGAGAACTATGAAGATAAACCTGTCCCAAGTAATTTACAAATTAGGCCTTGTCCTGAAATCAAATGATTTATGATTTAATTATGCTTTGCTGTTCAGCATTCTAGAATCTTCCCCCCCCCCAACCTCCTTCCTTTCTCCCCTTCTTTTCAATGTAAACACAGCTCTGCCAAGGACTCTGGATTCTGGTAGCAGAGTATTCCATAAATTTTATAGTTTTCTTTTAATTGTGTATCCATGTCCTAGTTTCTATTCATGCATTCAGTGGTTTATATATTACTGTTGGTAATAAATGCTATAGTTAGGCTTACAAAACCATTTTAGTTAGAACCCCTGTTTTCACACCCTTTCTCATAATTTTTCTTCCATATTTCTCATAGTTTTCTAGAAAATCCTCCTTTCACACTGAAAATTTTCATGCTTTGGCAGCTACCAAAGCAAATATTTTTGTAAAATTTGAACAAAATCCATTTGGGAATTTTTTAAGGCCAGTGGGGGTGAACAAAATACACATTTCACATACTGTAACTATTATTGCCAGAGCCTTTTTGTTACCACATAGTGAACTCACAGAGAGGTGAAACTTGCCAGGTAAATAGTCCTGACTGAGGTAAACTGTGTATGTACTCCTTGGAAAAATCTTTTTGAGAAATGGTAAAAGGCCTGTATACACCTTCCGCTGCGTGGTGTGTAGGGAAACATATCTGCTAATATCATTTTAGAGGAGAGTGACTGTGCAGAATGTTACACCCTCCACCACCTCAGTAGTCATGAGGCCTCACTCCATCTTCCCAACATGTGAGAAAGTGGGTCTGACTATGGGAAAGAGCTCTATAATATGCTGTATGCTCTGCACCCCCAAAACTTGAATCTGTTTTACAGGAAATGTCAATGGAAAGCTAAACTCTGGGACTCTTCCTGCAGGATCAGTGTGCATTGAAGGTCTGATGATCAATGGGAGCACAGTTAAAGCTCTGCCATACTTTCAAGATTGAGGAGGGAGACGTGAGCAGGTGCTTCTAGCTTCCACCTGGCTAGGAGGCCTGGTGCCTAGATGCTCATGGATTCTGGTTTTCTAGTGCCTTTTTAGGCCCTGCATCCCTGCTAGCCCTGCAGATTGGAGGTGGGAAATGCTATCAACTCTGCAACTCCATTAGAGCTCAATTATTTATTTAATTAATTTTTTGCATTGTTTTATTTCTGTCCTAAGGACTGAGAGTGGAGGTGGCGGCATTTGGGTACAAATTGAGAATGTTTGAAAGGTGCATGTTAGGCACAAGCAACATTTAATAATATGTGAGAGCTCACAAAAGATAGGAACTGCAAAATATACAGTTTCCATTAACTCAGGCACATGGTGCCTATGGAACATTTAATATTCTTTTTTTCCTACTATGTAGTAGCTTAATACTGATATATAATGTTTAAGATGTTAAATATAAACCAGAAAGCACACAGGATGTGCAGTTTTTCTTTAGGAACCTTTGCTTTTTTATTTTGTGACTTTTTTTCTGATATGAACTATGCAAAGCTAATGTTGCATTAACCTAGTATTTGAGTATATATAATACAAAATACTTGTACTTCTGGGACAGCAGCTATTTCTATGGATACAGTATGTTGAACAGACATAGAACAAAGAAAACCAAAACAGTTGGTACTCTGCTGTCAAGGAAACAAGCTGCTCTTTCTGCTTAAATATCTCTTACCAAAACTGGGGAAAGAAAAAAAAAAACTTCAGTAAGAATTTTATTAAACAGGATAAAGTCTGGCTTGTAAGCAATCAGATGTTTCAGTAACAGATATTGTTATGTCTGATGCTGATAGATCACAATACCTCCTAATAGCACCTTGCAAGCTGCCAAGGCTAAGATGCTTTGTATAAATACATATTTTTAGGCATTTGTAAATGGAAATATAAAATAAATTTTTGTGCCTGGTGGGAGCCCAGGAATGAACTGAAGAAACGTGTGGCCATTTTCTGGTTTTGAGTTAAGTGCCAAATATTTATTTAGATTAAACTTTTTTTGTTTGCATTTTTGGAACTCAAAATCTGGTTTTGCCCCCATTGAAACCATTGGGAGTTTTGCCACTGACTTCTGAAGTAATCTGACCCTCTGATTTTTTAATAAACTGAAATTTTACAAGGCGCTAGTTTGTAAGGTTGATAAGTATCTGTGGGTAACTATTTAAAGCATTTTAAATAATAGTTACTATGTTTATATAATGAAAAGGTTTCCTGAAGGTAAGCATACATGTTCTTTACAAACACTTCTAACCTATTGACACATGAGACTATGACAATTCAGAAACAATGCTTATGATGTGTAAGAATTGGAATCCTTGCTGCAAGGTGTTATGTGAAAGAATGAGAAGATTCACAATATTTTTTAAAATTCAAACCAGTTTGCAGGTACAGGAATCTGATAAAGGTTCAGTTTAGAGTGAGCTTCACTTTCCAGTACTTGAATCTCATTGGGAAGGTCTAGGAACAGTGTGAGTTCATGCACATTGGCATAGGTTTGTTCAGGGTCCTCAGAGGGGTGACAGGTCTAGTGGTAATACTGAAAAATATCATCACATAACCACATAAATTTTCCTGGGCAACATGGTTCTGACTTGAAATATACAAGAGAACAGTAATGTCAATGTGGGCATGGATACACAGCTATAATCAACAATGACTATCTAGCTTTGACAAAAGTTCATGGAGCTGAATAACCATTTGAATCATTGTGGTTCAGAACTCCAGGTCAAATTTGAATCACAGTACAAATGATGGTCAAGTCAAATGTTTCACAAACTTCTGCTTAAGAGCTGTTATGGTCTCTGGGCCACACTCTCCTTGGCAGACTTTCCCTCACCAGCAGCCTTTTAACAGAGTCTGCACTGGTAGAAGCTAATATTTTGAATATTTGATCCTTCATATTTAGCTGATTAGGGTCTGATCTTGAAGATTATAAGCTAGGAATTGTCATTAAAATCAATAGGTGTGACCTATGAGGAAGGACCGTAGAATTGGGCCCTTCATCTGGCATTTATATCATGCTCATTACCGTAGTTTAGCTGTTATGTTTGTCTCAGGTGCTGGAATGCCTTCCCATGGTGCTGTTCTTGAGTAAATGCTGCACCTTGATTGCCCTTTCATAAAATAGTTTTTAAAAATTTATCTTAAAAAGAAGGGAATTGACAGACTGAAAACAAATGCTTTTAAGTAGCATTAAAGTCAGAGCGACATAACCCAGCCCTCATTTAAAAGAAGAAAAAAAAACACAGCAAAGGCTTAATATCAATTCTTAATAGACTTTAAAGTGTCTTTTTCAAAACTTCATGGATTAAGAATTTTTTGAGTTTCACATTCTTAACTTTGAATTTTGTGGCTTTTCTTAGTTTGTGCAGCAACTTTATTGTTATGGTAAATCTGTTTATTTTGGGTTTGTCTGTGCACTTCTGAATATTTGATCTGAATTTAATAATTTCCATGTGTGAAATCCTTTATTAAAAAATCAATTTATCTGATACTTACTGCTCTTTAGTACAGCACAGCTTGGTAGCACTAGGTACGTCTTGTTGAAAGTATGTCCATAAATATGTCCCTTGCAGCATAGAACAGCTTGTTAACTTGGCAGTCCTCAGCAGTTTGCTTCGAAAAGTTTGTCTCAGATGTGATAGTCCAAATGTAGGGCAACATTCCGAGTAACTTTTTAGCTAATTTTACCAATTGACATATTCTTCCCAGTTTTAACTGCCTACTTACTTTAGCAGTATCTGCAAAGCTGCTGCTGCTGTATCCTAGGAAGAGCTTTGAAGAGCCTTTTTGTATTTAATGGGCTGGGAATAGTGAAACCTGTTCCCCAATGTACAGTAAAACCTGACTTAGCGACCACCTCTGAAGAGAGACCACCTGTCACAAGCGACTACTTATAGAAAGCCATGGAAAGTTTTCCCCCCCTATAAATTAACTGCGAAGAAACTGTGAAGAATGACCACCTGTCATCTGCGACCAGCGACCACATTTTCTTACTTCCATCCATGAAAATAAACCTGTAGGAGAAACCGATCTTCCTTACTTCTGCGTTGCTGCTGGCGGCAGCACTGCCTTCAGGGCTGGGCAGCTGGAGAGCGGAGAAGTAAGGGTGGCATGATATGGTATTGCCACCCTTACTTCTGCATTGCTGCTGCTGGTGGCACTGCCTTCAGAACTGGGTGCTGGCCAGCAGCTGCTGCTCTCTGGCTGCCCATCTCTGAAGACAGCAAACCTTTGAAGAGAGACCACCTCTTACAAGTGACCACTTTTGCTAACTCCCGTGAGTGGTTGCTCTCGGCTGGTTTTACTGTGCATCTGTTTTCCTGGTGGAATGTTAGTCTATTTATTTAACAATATAAAATAATATGGGCAATACAGTGCCACTAAAAGGATGCAAGCTATTATGTAGGAAATAATATTATTGTGAATTATACAGTGTTTTACAAAAGTTAATACACATTATTATCCTTATGTTACAGATAGGGAAAACGAGGCACAGAGAGACTAAGTGACTTTCCCCATCTCATATAGGTGATGTCTGGGCTTCCAGTTCCCTAATCTCCCAACCATGGTGTCTATACGTTAATAGAAACATTCAATATCAATACATTTCTAGGATATTTTTGTATTATGGTGAAAAGATGTTTTGCACGTTTAATCCTGTTGAGACCTTGTTCACTCCTCTTTTGCTCTTAGAATACTTTTGAACAGCTTTGTACAAAATTTGTAAGCATGAGGCTGCAAGTATGATGCCCAGTTTACATCCATACTAAATAAAATACATTGGCTTGACTCATGGGAATACAATGAAATCCCAAATTGAAAACTCTTCATTTTATGTCTTTTCAACTATATCCTGGTTTAACCACATTAGGACTGTGAGCAAAGATATTTTAAACTAGGTTACAATGGTTATCTAAGTGAAAGATAGTATCCCATTGTCATTATTGTCTGGTAGGTCTCATTACTCCTCTGGGCATGCTCCTTAGAATAAATTAAAAGGATCCACTGAGAACCATTTTGCTTTGGGGTTTTTTTTAATGATTGCCAAAAGCTATTTGCTAGAATAGTGCAGAATGTTTACAAATGCCTTAGGAAGAAAACAGCAGAATGTGGAACTAATTGTGTTTATTCAAGATAATTATGAAACACAAATGACCATTACTTACAACAAGTCCCCTGACAGCTAGAATTTGACTCGTGGGACTGGGATCAAATTCAGTAAAGAAAGACCTTAATGCTAAGCTAAGCTGTCCATGTATTCTTCACATATCCACCTGTGCTGCTGGAGTCATTCTTTCTTGAACAGCATTCCTGTACCAGACTAGAGTGCCAATGGATAAAGTTTACTGTTATGATGAAAAGCACGTTGCTAATTTCCAAAAGGAAAGCAACATTTCTAGCCGGCATCAAAGGGTGGGATTTGCAGAAATGCCTGGAAATGGAGTTAGAAGCATGAGTCCTATTGACTTAGCTGCTTTTGAAAATTCCACCTGAAGTACTTTATTGACAATTAAAACACAAGTTCTGACACAGGAAAATAAAAGGCTCATGTCTGTTCTGTGCCACCAAATGTACAGGCTTTGCAGCATAGTAGTGGAGTAAGAACTAACAGATAGCAACCTGTTGCTGATATTATTTTCCAGGGCCTTCTATCCTGTAAGAGGATGGAAGACATAAAGATATGCCCATTAACTCCACTGGAAGCAAGAAAGAACCATTCTATATTAATTATCTCCAATGTTTCCTAACCAGCTGGCCAGCCCATCTCTAAGGACCCATTCAAACTACTAGCCAGTTTTTATTATAGTATCTTAGACAGGATAATAGTGATTCAGTACTGTGTATTGGACTGGAATTTCATAAAGCAGGTGGAAGGATGCAAGTGGACAATCATTTCAATTTTAAGTAAAACTAGATTCCAGTATAGGGGTCAATACTTAATCTGCCTTCTTGTTTTGTTGTAGCTGGCATTGCAGTGTCGTCCTTGGTTATTCTAGAAGTCTCTCTATCATATGGTATATGCTACTCAAATGGGTCAATTTTCCTGCCTGAGTGGCATTCTGCATGCTTTATTCTTGCTACAGCTATGGTGAAATTGTTTTGGTTATGAACAAATAATCAAAGTGTTCACAGAACTTACACTCCATCCCTAAAATTTCTTTGGGTTGTAGTTCTCATACAGGGAAGTTACTGGTAAGTATGTTTAATAGCATGAAAGGTATGAAACATTTTGTATATGTATGTAGCTACCAACTTTTACAGCTTTGGTTGGCACCATTTTCTAATATCATATATTAAATACATGGCTCAGTAACGCTAGATGTAATATAAGCAAGTTGTCTATTAACTTTGAATCTTTGGGAATATATTAAAGGGGAAATATTTTGGTGAAATCCTGGCCCTACTGAAGTCATGGGGAGTTTTGTTATTGACTTTGGTAGGGTCAGATTTCACCCTTTGACTTCGTAGCCTGTGCAAGTTGTGATGAATATTGTTGTATGATGAAAACAGTGTTCAGTGTGTGCAGTGTTCCAGAAGAAAGAAGTTTGTTGGAGCAGAGGTCTGAGCAAAGAGCTGAAGAGCAAAGGCTTCAGAAAGTCCTGGTACAACCACCATCAAACAAATTGTGGCCAAGGAGTATTAGAAGCATTAAGGAGGGATAGGAAGCAGTCTCATTAAAGAGATTCATTTTTAATGGCCCAGGTTCCCATAGTCTAAACTCCCATTTTTACTACTTTGCATACATTCCCACAGAAGATAATTTTCCATTTAGCTCAGAGTTTGAACCAGACAAATGAAATCAGATTAGGATTCCCACATTAGTACTAAAAATGTATTATTTTACATACCTCTATCATATCTCCTCTTACTGTCCATCTTCCAAGGTAAATAATCCTAGTCTTTTCAATTTCACCTCACATGAAAACTTTCCTCTCTAATTTTCACTGCCTTTCTCTGGACTTTTTGTATAGTCTTTTTGCAATGGGATTGCCAGAACTGCACAGCATTCAAGATGAGTCTGTGCCCTTTACCTACCCAAGCCAGTCTGAGCAAGATTAATCAACCAAAGAGCCTCACACATGGATAGAGTTCACATTCCTGGGAGAGAGAGATTTTATTGTACAGAAAGCAAGCAGAGCTCCTACCCCTTTGACGGTCGAGCACAAATATTAGGTTTTCAGTAGCCCTTGTTCCAAATATAAGGGGTGGCCTACTTTAGCCAACTCCAGTAACAACAAGGTCTGGGTTCTATCCGCATGGGAGTGTCTCTGGGAGTCTCTCCCTTCCCATCCAGCTTGCTTAGTGGGGGATCTTCAGCCCAATGGCTCCATTCTCTCCTGGCTGACAGCTCCATTTCTTAGCTATTAGCTGGGGGGTTTCTCAACCATCTGTGTTGGACCATCCAGTTTCCTAAGGTGCAGGAAGGAACCTGCCTCCCTGCAAGGATTTTGGAGAATCATTGTCTCCCATTATATCATCTTTCAGAGTTATGAGAGAGAGAAGTAGAGACATGTAGAGGAGGATGACAGGTTGGGGGGCCAGACACTATCTACACAGTCACCTCTGAGGGGGACCTTTAATGAATGTTGGGAGAATCTGGCTAGCCAGATAGCTTCTAAGATCTTTGTATTGTACACTCCCAGGCCAGGGTATGTAGGTAAAGCAAGGATTTAGAAGGAATCTGCCTAGAGCTGCTGAATGATCCTAACATTTTAAATAATATTTTAAACTATTTACAAAAAATCTGCACATTTTACCCTCCCCCCCCCCCCGCCAGTAATATATAGAATTCTTAGCAAAGCAGAGTGAGATAACTGCATGGGGAGCTTGGCCTCTAGGGCCACATGTTGGAAGAACCCATTCACAGAGAGTTTCTAGTGACTCCAGTCAATTGTGCAGAACCAAAGAAGAAAGTGTCTTTATAGTTTCTCCCTCTTTGAGACAGTCTTACTCCAGAGGGTTTAATGAACTGCCCATTGACTGCCAGACCTGAGTAACCATCCTGCTCTTCACAGTCAGACAGCAGCTGATCCCCAGCTGAGGTTCTGAGGTGAAAGTTCACTGACAAAGGTGGAGGAGGTTAAAGATAATAAGAGTCTAAATATCCAGGGGGAGTTCAGATCATGTACAAAGTCATAATTACATAAGCCATTACCATTGTTTGGATTAAAAGAAATAGCTGTAAGCTGAAAAACATCAGGCAGGGATAGAAAACATTTGCAAAGACAAGATTAAGAATTAAGTGCTGAAAATAACAGACTTTCTGAACTGGATGTACTGTGGCTTGGAGATATTCTAAAAGGAGAATTGTTTGATTGTTCAAGTAGAAACCTGTTAAATGGATAACCTTGTTGCACCATATTTTAATTCCTTTAGCAAGTCTGCACTTTCAACAGGTATTGATTTAAGCAGGCCCTGTTATTTTAATCAAATGTGTTTTAGATGCTTAGGAAATGTCAATTAGGATTTTAAACCCCCCATAAACTGTATAGAGATAGTGGTTATATAAACTGTATGTTGCTTTCGTGATCTGGACAAACATCATAAATTATGGGGCAAATTATGGCCTTGGATGAGTATACTTGATGCTTTTCGCTGTCCATGTGGCTGTCATTGAAATCTGTGGGAGACAAGCATGTCCATCCAAAGGGGAATTTGGCCTAATAACTAATGTACTCACATACTTTGCCACCTAGATATTTCTTGTGGCTGTTTGATTTACACTATTTTTTTAGCCAAGGTAAAAACATACATTTAAAAAATCTCATTAAAATCATGACAAAAAAGCCTCTTGTACTGCATTGGTTAGTTTGTGTGTGGTGATATTTAATGGGTTTTCTTTTCCCCCAGCTTCCCCTGGCAAGTCAGCATGGGGAGGGATTACATAGGGATGCAACTGGGATAGAACCTGCCAATATGCCCCAGAAAGTGGGCATGGCCTAAATGGAAGTGTTGTGTGGCCATGGTGCCCACAAAAGGTACTGATCTGTGATCACACATCCTGTATGCAAATCCTCAATTGCTAATTAAAACTGCCATCCGCTAATTGAATCACTGGGGGAATCTATGCTGAAAACACAATGTGCTCCACCAGGGGTGAATGTCTCCTTTAGTGCAGTTGTCCTCATTTGTGCAGGAGTGAATCAAACACTGTTCATGTGCAACAATTTGAAAATGTAAAGCACTATGGTGAAACCCAGTCCTTAACACTATGGCTGTGTAAGACCCTGGTGTGTGCACAAAGAAGGGGACATGGATTCCATGGAATGTCCCATGGAATCCACAGCAGTTAGTATAAGGCATGCAAGGGTGAGTCATGATTGGTCAGGGGAAGTGTGACTCCACCTTTGGTTCTCTTTGTGGTAGACCACAAATGGGGATGCCTTTCCCTTTCTTTTCTGAGCATGAATACAGCATGTAGCCTAGCTACTTGGACTAGATACTGGGTTAAGGATTTACTCCTTTGTGGTGGTGGTGTTGTTTATTTTTGTTCCATGTAGCTAGTTGGAATGTTAATTTTAAAAATGGATTCAGCATTGTCATATTCATATGCCTGATAGCATATCGATCTATGTTATTCTATTAACTTGAGGCTTTTATATCTGCTAGCAATTAGCTTATGCATTGTTTGCAAATATTACACATTTCTCTCCTTCCTCATATTAACTATGCTTTAAGGCAAGGAATATACTATTGGTGCACTTTTATAAATCCACATAGGTTTGCACAGGTAAATGGCATACAGTGGTTTCGGATTCTGCTTACATGTAAGGCAAAGGCAGATATGTGGCAATTACAAGCCAGCTCGACTTTTGCTTTCCAAATGTAAAGTATATAACACACATATTTTGCATTTGCTTTCCACAATGAAAGAAACAAAGAAAGCAGTTGGAAAGCTACCCATTAATTTATAATTAAACCATTTAAAAAAAAAAAGAAACCAGCAGCAGATTGGTCCTTGGGGCTAATATGCCTGAGCATCTGAATTACCACCACACACAATTTATTATTTTTACTAATGCTCTCATTCCAGTATTAACTGTAAAGGTCACTCACAGACAGAATCTGGAATAGATTTGAAATAGTTTTTTTGCTTAACTTTTAACATTTACTTAACTGATTACTAGCTATGAATCTGACACTCAGCAGACATAACAGTGCTCTTGAGGAGATTAAAGGATTAGTCACTCACTAGTTTAATCAGATTAATCAGAGATTTTGAACACAATATATAATTCTACCCACAAGAGGGGATACATGATAGCCACATGCTAGCATAATTGGGAAAGGGGTAGTACTGTATGGACAGACAGACTGATACAAAAGAGGGCAGAAAATGTTAGTTACCAGAAGGATTTTTGCAAGTACTGTACTTGTAAGTAGAACCTGAAGTATTTTTTTAAGTGGGAATGCTAATTCACAAAATAATTATAACACCAATATTGTCCAATAGTCTGAACAAAGAGTATAAAAAGACTAATATAATGTGCTGCTCTATGCTTTTAGTGTTGATATATGAATGGCACATTTGTATATTCTTTTCTGATTTGTCTGATCTTTAATTTCATATCTGAAAACTTCTCTCTAGTCTGTGGATCTTTATTTAAGTGTTAAATTATTTCTCTCTATTTTCTTTTATTATTTCTATTTTCTCTTTTTTTTATGCCACAGCAATCAGGATCTGAAATATGGGCTGGGGGAAAAGTAATAGAAAAATTAATAAGAATGTATTGTGAGGAAATTAACATCATATTTGATATAATGAATTATATTGTAGTAGAAAAAATTGATTGATTAACTAAGATCTCCTAGAGGCACCAAAATGAGAATTTAAATCTGTATTTATCTATGGGAAATCTAGCATTCTTATATGAAAACTGTAATATTATCTCTTTTGCGCTGTTCAAGTAAGAGGTCGGGCTGGTAGCAAACCCCAATATGATGAGATCAGGATCCTTGTACTGGATTTTGTTTAAATTACAGCATTCCTAAATAACAAGAATAAAAAGAGAAAAATTGAATACAATCCTAATATGAATCCTGCTTTAAGATTTAAGGTATCAGAGCAAAGAAAAATAAACATGTTCAAGATGCTCATCTTAATCCAAAAGCCATCTTTCCCCACCCGATAATTATTGTTTTATCCGGTTTACCTTATCATTTTAATTTTCAAATACCATTTATGGGACAATGACATATACTCATTTTCTTAGCATTACTAAAGGGGTAGAACTCTGTCTAAATCATAGCTCCCTGACATGTAGCCTTCAAAACAGATGCACTTTTTAAGAAAAAAGAAATAAATAGCCATGTGCTTAAGGAAAGACACTTTGGTTGGAACTATGCCAGATTTCCACTCTGAAGTATGCCCTGTGCTTGGTAAAACACTGAAATGTGTATCTACAATGATCATTCTTTTAAGATTTGATAACTACAGTTCTTTAAAAACAGCAAATATAAGTCAGAAGCAGCATAGTTGCTGATGACCTAAAACAACATATAAGCAAATGAATACTAAATATACATCAAGTATTATCTGGATCTTTTATAAAGTGAAGTTGGACTTTAAAAGAAAATACAAGTACTGTAACTATATAGCCTGTCGATTTGCCCTGTGTGTGTGTGTGTATGTACATACATATACGTGAACACATATTAAATATGAGCTGTAAAATATTTTCTTTTCTACCCCTCTTTTCAACTCCTAATACAGGCAGTATCTCTCAGTCCTGACAGGATGCAACAAGCTTATTTACAGTGGTTCTCTGATGTGCTTTTGTGTTTACAGGCTCGATTATACAAACCCATTTCTAACACACCCCATTTTAACCACTCCCCACGCTCTAACCCCCAAAAAAGAAAACAAAAAAAAAAAACCAACCACCAAAATCCAAAAGACATTGGTTAGTTCCACAAGCAACTTTTTGGTAATTTGTGACAGTTGCATTTCACAAATGCAGCCTGTGGCAACTGGCATTACAGCCCTCTTTGGCACACGCGCACACACACCTGCCGTGCAAGAAAGTAGCCTTATTTTTTAGAAATGCTTTAATGAATTAAAATGTGCCCAAAACAGTCAAGATACCATTGCTTTATATTCAAAAAAGAAGCTCATCCTAATCTCACATTAACGATCAATTTGCAAACAAACTTGTCTCTACATAGTGCTGACAGTCAGGGGAGGGCAGCGGGGAGTTGCTTTGTGATACTGTCTGTATGTCTCGTGCTTCAGCTGATGGAATTATTGTTTATTTTTTTAATTTTCAGAGGTAGGCTGATGACAGCTGAAGAAGACTGTATTTGCTGAAGAGCAGCATGATGGTAGAGAGGAGCGGAGTTCCTGAGGGAGATCTAATGGTGCCTCTCCTTCCTGCACAGAGATAAAGACTTATAATAAGCGTGTATGTTCACCATCTGGCTCTGTGCATGTGGTCCTTATGGAGGCGAAAGCTGCACAATCTGTAAATGATCAGGAGCCATAGCACTCTCTCCAGAGAATCCACGATGCAATCAAGGTGACAGATGGCATGGCCACTGCTGTGGCCTCATGGAGAAGATCAAAATCACCTTCAATAAACTCTGACTGAAATGGGCATGAGCACCTCAAAAAAGTCAGTTTGTCAGTCAAACTGCGACAGCAAGCTGCAATGGGGAAACATAGCGGCCAGCTCGCTGTTTTCAATCGTTTCCATCTGACTGAGCCTGAACTATGATCTTTCTCAAATTGTCCTTTCTGTTTAGCTGAAGCAGGCCAGCAAATTGCCAGATTCATAGCTTTATTGAAGGAAATTGAAAACATGATGTCCTCAATTCAAGGGACAAACCACTGGCAGGTGTTTGGACACCCAAGCACATAAAATGGACCCCTGGTCTTTAGGACATGTTTGTCCAACTTTTGTCAGATTAAATATAGATATATTGTAAAATGTATATCATAAAATTCCAATTTATGCAGGGTTTAGTGGGCATTAGCTGACAGTGATTATATGACTGAAAATGAACCTCATGTTATATATTCAATCCTGGATTCCACCCCTCCCCCCACCTTTATGCCACAAATGCTATATCTGTTCATAATTAGAGTAATCTTTATTTCCCCTTTAGCTGAGTATCTTTGTATACCATATTTACCTTCCTGGCCCATCAAGTCTAATCAGTGAGAAACTAATTCTGCAAGGTTCTGAGTGTTCTCAACTGTCATTGATTTCAGCAGAGGTTGAGGGTGCTCAGTACCTCATAGGATCAGGCCATAAGGGCACAATCCTTCAAAGCACTGATCACCGCCAGAAGAGACTGAACACCCTACACTCTCATTCAAGTTAATGGGGGTAAATGGTGCTCAGAACTTAGCAGGGTCTGATATCCTAAGTCAGCAGGAAAGATATGTACCAAGCCCTTTTTGTTCTCTGCAACTGAATGAACTGTTAAGGGATCGTGTACTGTTGCTTCCTTTATATTGGTGTCTTTAAAGCCTTGACCAGCTTGTATTCTTAAGGACAGCTTAATTAAAGCTACTTGCTGCTGCTTTAAAATCCATCCACTTGTGCTTTCATGCTGCTTTAAGAGGCTTGAAGATCAAGTGCCAGGATGAAGCAGTGGGCAACGCATTTGAAATTGACAGGTCTAGAAAAAGATTATTTTTCCTTCTGTCTTCAGAATCCACTTTGTTCCTTGTTTGGACTTGTCTGCATTAAAAACTGCATCTACTTTTTCTTCCCTTTCTCAGCTACAGGCGGTCACCCTCTTTCCCTGTGTTACTTTTAAAACCACACCTTAAGATGTCCCTTCTCCCTCCAAGCTACCAATTTCTATCTAGGACAGTGGTTCCCAAACTTTAACAACCTGCGAACCCCTTTCACTAAAATGTCAAGTCTCATGAACCCCCTCCTAAAAATGAATACTTCTCCCTTACCTCAACATAAATTATTAAAGCAGTGATCTTGGAAATATAAAATTTGTTTTTATGACATGCTTATTACACACTATTTATTAATTATTAGTTATCATTACAGTATTTTTATTAAATTATTAAAATGGCAACTCTTCCAAGATCTCACTTTTGTAGCTTATATCACTTTTGATTAAGCCTGTTATAAGACACGGCTCCTATCAGAGGCGCCAGAAGAAAAAAAAGGTGCAGGGGCAAAGTCCCTGCGCACCCACCGCCAGAAAGTGGAGGGTCCTGCAGGGGCCACATAAAAAAAGGGGAGGGATCCACGGAGGGGTGTGCCAATGCGGGGGCGGCACATGACCCTCGTCACCCCCCCCCATACTGGCGCCTCTGACTCCTATGTTTTATCAAGGACTATCAGATGTGAAACAGCATGAAGGTATTTAAGAAGCCAACTCAAAGAGTTCCTCCTACACAAGCATTCAGGTCTTGAGCAACAATACACATTACAACAAAGCTTAAACTTGTTCTTCATAATAATTTAAAAACATTAGCAGCCTATTTAATTTTAAAAACAGCAAAAAATATCCACCTCCCTTTCCATTTCTTATCAGGAGTCTTGAAGTTTAAATCTCCTCAGTGTGATAGATATGCTTGCTTTGATCTGCTTAGCTCTTGGAAGTCCACGGGCTCCGTGCTGCTGGCCCCATGCTGCCCAGGATCCCTAGGGACAGCTCTGTCCGCCATTAGGGAATTTTTTCCCGAGAACCCCCTGTAACGAAACCCAGTTTGGGAACCACTGATCTAGGGTGACCAGATGTCCTGTTTTTAAAGGGACAGTACCGTTTTTTGGGACTTTTTCTTATATAGGCTCCTATTACCCCCCACCCTCATCCCGTTTTTTCACAGTTGCTATCAGGTAACCCTATATTCTATCCCTATTAGCAGAACCTTGGATGTCTGCAGATTTGGGGCCAGATCCAAAGCCCTTTGACATCAATGGGAGTTTTTCTGTTGACTTCAATGGACTTTGGATCAAACTGTTGGCAATTCTAACATCTTATATGTTCATGTATGTAGACAGTCCTCAACTGCTAATAATTTTGGGAGAGGGGTCACATTTTAAGCCCCAGCCTCCTGTTTTGTGTCCAATATTGTATATACAACTGATTGTGTCCACAAAAATGGGTGGATTCATGTTTTTATGCCTACAACAAACCATTTGCATTTGTAAATTGAAGCAATTGGCTGCCCATCTATCTGATTTGCATACTCAAATGTGGAACTTACATGTGCAAGAGAACAGAGTGCACTCAGGTGTGGCTTTATTGCCCCTTCTGTTCAACTTGTATGTGAGGCCACAGTGAGAGATGGCAAGACATTGTAGGTAGAAATGTTACCTGCATGTAGAGGGCACGCAGTTTGGTGCATCGTTTTCTCCTGACCCAAATGGAGCAGTGTCTTTGCATTCCCAATATGTTTTTGACGTTGGGATCTGGATAAGAATGAACTGACTAGAGGTTACTCTGGGTAACATGGAGACGATGCTAGCAGGATGAGAGAAGGATTTTAAATATATAGGCTGGTGATTTCTGCTCTATTTATGGACCTTTGGCCATTGGATTTGCAATGTTGGGTGCTTGTGGAATTTTGACTGCTTCTGGAATCTAAGGTGATTTCCATGGCCAAAAGTATCTTTTTCCATTTGCATCTGGCAGTGTCCCTGATGGTGCTAGGGTAATATATTGCATGCTACTATCTACCGTACATATGTATGTGGCCCCATTGTCATAGTACCATTGTCACAATCAACATCTTTCCCCACAAACACCGCTGTGATGTAAGGTAGAACTGTTATCCCCATTTTACAGATGGAAAACTGAGGCACAAAGAAAGTAAATGATTTGCCTAAGGTCACTCAGGAAGTCTGCAATAGAGCATGGACTGGGTTTCTCAAGTCATAGGTTAACACTATAACTACCAAACAGCCTTCCTCTTCTACACTAGTTCATCAGAGTTCATATTGGTTTTCTATTTGCTTCCCAGTGCTGACTTTGGTCTATAAAGCCATACTAGTTATATGGGAGACTGCTTTTCTCCCTGGGTAACGAAAGCTAAGATCAGCTTGGGTACTTGAGGTAATACCTCAGAGGTCAGCTGCTCTGTAGCTTTAGAAATCTCCCAATGGCCTTTAGGTCACAGTCCAAGTGCCATTTCTTCTTGCTTGATGATGGGGCTGGGTGGATGTGAAATCACATTGGAGGAATATTTTTGTTTTTAATTAACTTTTTACTTTTAAAGTTAGGTTTGTTGTGTTAAATGATGACATGCACTCACAGATTTTTCAGAACTGGATGCATTTTATAAATTAAGAGATTGATAAATAGTCAAATTCGGTGCAAATGCCATTGCATGGATCCGATAGTGATTTTTCTTTGGGGAGCAGTTTATAGTATTAACATGATGTCTATCAGGGAAGTTAAGAGTATGGCTAGAAACCCGATGCTGCTTCTCTCCCCGTCCCCCACCTTCTTTTCTTCTCTCTCAGCTAGCAACTGAATAAATGGCAAATACAGATCAGATCAAAAGAATGAGAAATGACATCAGTTAACATTTGTAGCCCTCTCATTCATTCTCTCTGTGAAACTGAGAGAGTTATGTATCCAACACTTGTGGAAAAGACGTGGACACGTTGATCAAAATGTTCCAAGTTGCCTTTTCACACTGAAATATGCTAATGAAGAGTAAAAAAGCAATACACTGAAAGTTAGCATGGTACAGTTGATAAGGCACAGGACTGGAACTCAGGAGACCAGCGTTCTAGTTCTAGCTCTGCCTGTGATCTGGAGCAAGTCATTTCAGTTCTCTGTTTCCTTCCCTGGCCTTTGTCTGCTTGCCTATTTAAATGTTAAGCTCTTTGGAGCAAGGGCTTTCTCTTTCTATGCATTTGTACTGTACCTGCTGCAATGGGGCACTGATCTCAGGCCTCTTGTGCAACAGTAATACTAATACAGTAACATATAACGTATAAATAATTTTAAAATGAAATAAATCAAATGAAGGAAAACACTTAACCTGAACCATCACATTAAGGAATTGACTCTCTTGTCTTTCAGGGATAGAGGAGTGCTGGGTCTGGCCACATTACTGTACATTCCAGTTCCCTACAGAGTATTATCAATATATGGCATTTTCTGCTGTTTTGGCTAGAGGATGGCTATCATGAAGGAGAGAAGGCGATTAATTAGCTATAAAAGAGGATCAGTAGGTCCCAAAATGATGGGGATGAGACTCCGTCTGGAGAATAAAGAAAGATAAAAGATCACAGCAAAATTTTAAGACATAGATTCTTAATTAACAATCATAATAACACCTCTCACATAAATACCATGTTTTACCTACAGTAAGTATCTCAAAGAAGGGAAACTATTATTCACAGACTGACCAACTGCCTTGGGTGTATGAACTTGTGTGAAGTTCCAATTTCATTCTGATCAAATATAATCAGAAAAGAGGATTGCCTATTGGGAAAGTGTGTATTTTCACTTTAAATTTCAAAATGCATTTTGCATAATATCACATGGTGTGGTGTTGAGTTATGTTACAGGACAAGGTATCTTAAACAGTGACCATGTAACAGCCAAAAAATCAGAGATGGTTGAAATGATTCATTCCAAACTTTTTTTCTAACCCAAAAGACCGCCCTTTTCAAAAATCAAAATTTAATGAAAAAATTAGGTTTTTCAAAAGTTTTTGCTCTTTAGATTTTCAGTTTTTGTTTTTCCTCCTCTTTCCACTGCTTTTCAGTGGCAAAATAGAAGAAGGCAAAAAGGGAAGGAGAAAATGTAGGAAAAAAGGGGGAACATTTTAATTTAATTTTTGAAAACTGATTTTTTTTTCTTTTTGAGAAAAAGGTTAAAGCATTTTGATTTTGTGTGTGTGTGAAACGTACAATGTTTGGATCAATTCTAGTCAGCAACAAATACTAGAATACAAACTATTATGAATTGGCCATTTTGGGCTATGTTTTCACATGTGGGTGCATAGGCTGCAGTTACAAAATGTAACGTGTGCGGAATGGCTAAGTTATACATACAATTCTCCATTTGTGAGTGTAGATACAGTTTTGTGGCTGCAGAAGGCACACATGCATTTTTTGTGGGCACAGATTAGGGGCTTGCCATTGAACATTTGATCCCCCTTAACTCTGCAACCAGACCGCTAATTAGAAGGGTCAATTTTCATAGGGGCCGCAGCCCAATTTCTAATTTTGCATATAGTTCTGTGTGTGCTATTGTTTGTGGGAGCAAATCAGTGAATTCAGAATTGTCCATGCCACATTAGAGGTTGTGAGTTAAAAATGTTCAGTAATACTATAGTATATTTGGTATCAGGAATATGCCAAACAGTTTAGATACTACAAACCGTGTGGTAATTGTATTCCTACCCTGCCAGGATTTTATTTATCTGGATAGTGGGGAGTGTGTACTCATATCTATCTATTTATATCAGTACCAGAAACAAAAGATTGGTAATCTGAGCAGAGGCGATGCATAGCTTTGTATAATAAAGGTAGCTTCTTTGTCTGGCAAACCACTCCTTTTGTATGCACATCAACCAGATGGCCATTTCAGTTTGTCTCCGGCTGTGAACCAGACAATATGGCAGAATTAAAGGAAAAGCAGCAACCTGCCCCTCCCCCCATAAATAACATTAGAAATCAAGACTCTTTAGGGTGATTTCATTATAATCATCCATTTCTTTAGGGATTTGGGGCAGTTTTTGAGTCTGGGTGGGCTGATTTATTGCATATTGGGCTCTCACTCTCTTTAGGGTGCAGTTAGCTAAATGCCTAAGAGGCTGCGACAGATAAAGCAAAAAAAAAAAAAAAAAAAACCCAAAGAGAGATTAAATAATAAAACAAGTGGGATGAATTATGGGATGGGGTTGTTTGAAGAGAACAGGTCAGGGCAGTGCTGCATTTGTTATACAGACATCCATGTGCTGTCTGAGGTTCCCCAAGAGCGTAGTGTACAGTTGTTGGGGTACGCTGGCAAGTCACACAGAGAATACTGGGGTACTGCCTGTCCCTAGTTAATAATAAATCTACTGGCAGTGGAAGCTTCTCTGTAGGGGACCAGGTTGCCCCCTCCTTCATGGAAAACTCTACTATGCATTATGGGAGGCAGTGGCATTGCTTGGCAAACCCCTGCAGAGAGGGAGGGCAGCAAGGTGGCAATTCTCTGACGGTTCAAGGAATGAATCATAGAATCATAGAATCATAGAATATCAGGGTTGGAAGGGACCTCAAGAGGTCATCTAGTCCAACCCACTGCTCAAAGCAGGACCAATTCCCATCTAAATCATCCCAACCAGGGCTTTATCAAGCCGGGCCTTAAAAACCTCCAAGGAAGGAGACTCCACCACCTCCCTAGGTAACGCATTCCAGTGCTTCACCACCCTCCTAGTGAAATAGTGTTTTCTAATATCCAACCTAGACCTCCCCACTGCAACTTGAGACCATTGCTCCTTGTTCTGTCACCTGCCACCACTGAGAACAGCCAAGCTCCATCCTCTTTGGAACCCCCCTTCAGGTAGTTGAAGGCTGCTATCAAATCCCCCCTCATTCTTCTCTTCTGGAGATTAAACAATCCCAGTTCCCTCTGCCTCTCCTCATAAGTCATGTGCTCCAGACCCCTAATCATTTTTGTTGCCCTCCGCTGGACTCTTTCCAATTTTTCCACATCCTTTTTGTAGTGTGGGGCCCAAAACTGGACACAGTACTCCAGATGAGGCCTCACCAATGTCGAATAAAGGGGAACGATCACGTTCCTTGATCTGCTGGCAATGCCCCTACTTATACAGCCCAAAATGCCATTAGCCTTCTTGGCAACAAGAGCACACTGTTGAATCATATCCAGCTTCTCGTCCACTGTGACCCCTAGGTCCTTTTCTGCAGAACTGCTACCTAGCCATTCGGTCCCTAGTCTGTAGCAGTGCATGGGATTCTTCCGTCCTGTGAGGCAATCACCCAACACAGTGTGACAGTGTGTCAGACACCTAATGATGTCTCAAGTAAATTTGAGGGGATACAGCTGGGGAGGAGGGATGCAGCTTGACAGGGAACAAATGAAGTGAAGAAAGGAGGGTTCTTAGAAGTTCCAGCTGTGCATGAATCCAAACTTCCAAGTGAATTTGCATGAGATCATCCAGTCTCAAATCTCTGCAGACCGAACCCCGAAAAGTTCTGTTGATGGAACAAAGTGAAACAATCCCTTAAAGGGTTTGTGCAGCCCTAGTGTGTACTTACACTTATAACCTGTTTGAACTTCCAGACATGGTGCAATTGACTAGTTTGCCATCTTTATCCTAGGCAGTATTAGAGACTGTGGCCACTAGATTTTAATACTGTCTATTAACTTAAGGAACTGATCCAAAGACACTCAAATAATTGCAGGCAAAGTAATTTTAGCCTCAAAATGGGAGGCCACTTCTCAATATCAAGTCCGATAACTATTGTAATTTCAGAGATACTGTAGTGAATTAACTGAGTAAAAGTTGACTTTTTAAGTGTGACCCCAGTAAAAAAAAAAAAAAAACCCAGAGGTTCTAACCTAAGGGTAAACTCATTCTATAGAAAGGGCTTTATTGCATTTATCATTATGGTGCAGTGGCTGATCTTGGCCTATAAAGTTAGGGCCATAATCTAATCTCCACCTACATTGTCTCTCCAAATTATGACAAGAGTGGTTTGCACAAAGGTTGAAAGTAGAAAAAGGCCCTGTGCAATCACAAAAGGTGGTTTTTTTTCCAAAAGCATGCCATGCTGGCTTACATTCCCATTGACTATTCAGTGCTCATTATGTTTGAAAATCCTACCCTAAACTTTGAATTAGTAAAACTACTTGCTGCATTCAGCATCACTTCAGTGGGGAGAGCAAAATGAAGACGAACACTTTTTTACTTCTTTTTTTTTTTTTTTTTTAATTTGGCCATTTAGATTCTATGCCAACAAAAACTATTGAGCAATCCTGTTTCATGGACTGCTCTGTGTCACACCTGACTTGAATAGAAATATTAGAAAAGTCAAATTTGCAGTATATCCATTTACAAGGACAAACTTTGCCAAAAGTTGTGAAGAAGTTAGCAATAAGAACATTTGGGAAAGTGTAAATTATTAGTGGATAATCACCATTATGCACAGGGTAAAGTAGGGAGATATACCAAGCATAGGCACCAATTCTGTAGATGCTCCAAGGTTGGAGCATCCATGGGAAAAGAATGGTGGGTGCTGAGCACCCACCAGCAGTCAGCCCCCCACCCAGCGCCTCCCACCCACGGCCCTGCCCCTCCCCGCCCAGTGCCTCCCACCTACTGCCATCAGCTGTTCCACAGCGTGCAGGAGGCGATGGGGGACGGGGGGAGAAGAGGGGCGGAGCAAGGGCTGGACGCACTCAGAGGGGGGGAGCGGAAAGGGGCAGGAAGAGGTGGGATGGGGGCGGGGGTTGTGTATGGTTTCCACCTTCTCTCATTTATCATGTGGTAGTCAGGATTTCCTGTCTCTGATTGCCACTGCAGTGGAATTAAGTGTTGTGATGGGCAACTTTTAGACAGTTTGTGGATTTCAATTGGTTAATTAAAATTTATATTATGGTAGTGCCTTGAGGCTTCAGCTGAGATTGGGGCCCCATTGTGCTAGATTCTTTGCTAACACATAGTGAGAGACAGTCTCTGCCCCCAAAGAGTTCACAGCTGAAATGGGGCAGACAATGAATGGGGGGCAAAGTATTATAATCCCTATTTTATAGCTGGGAAACTGAAGCTCGGGGAGACTGAGACTAGTTGAAGTTTGCACAGGAAATCTCTAGCACAGATGGGAATTGAACTCTCATCTGCTGAGTCCCACCCATTCCTTAACTGCAAATCCACCATGCCTCTCAAGCATTTCAGAGGCTTATCCAAACCTCTTAATGCAGAAAAACTGGACTAAAAATCACATCCTTCCTGTTTCAAACTGAGAAGCAAACATTGCAAGAATAGTATTTTTCAAATATTTCATTACCCGTTCACAGGTTAGGAGAAAGGGTTTTTAAAACAAACTTTCAAGTAGTTTGTGATTAATTTCTACCTGTAGAATACACTTACACACTCTGTCTGATGGGCCAAAATTTCAAAACCTGAATGCTGAAAAATGAGGCACTTAAATCCATATTTAGGCACCTAAACTAAAGTGGCTTAATAGAAAAATCGATCACTCTCTCTCTACAGATTTATACTAATTACACACACACACATGCGCGCGCACAACCAAACACTTGCCAGCATTTCCATTTCAGTCTTCAGTAGTTTCTCTCTGCCACTGTGTAGAATGCTTAATACAAATGCAAATAGCCATTCTTTCTACATAAGTCATGCACCTAATCTTTTGACAGATGTACTAACTTCACAACAAGCTCAGTAAAATTATCATACTTTAACATTAGTAGACTGGGGATCAGTGTATAAATGCTCACAAACATATGCGAATGTGTTTTGCCAATAGCAGACTAGCCTATATTCTCTGCAGTGTCCTGAATGGGCCTGGAGATCTGCTTTTGATTGTGCAACATGGTCTTCAACTATTTCTTTAATTTTATATGGATCAGAAACTAAACCACCTTTGCTCAATTTATGTCCAATCTGATCATTTCTTTAAGGCCAATTTTCACTGTTTTAAGTTTAGTGCTAGATGTCTCTGTCATTCACTCTACAAAATTTTGCCTAAATCTTTAATTATATTCTTTATGGTCGCTAGATCAAATTCAAACAGCCCCTATAACTTCAACACATTGTGATCCCTGAAAAATCTGTGAACTTATTCTTTGAAACACCTCCAGAGAAAAACTATTACCAAAATGCATTTGCTTAAATTTATCCAAATGTTATATTAAAAGTCACTATATTTAAGCTTGATTCACTTTACTTGCTAAAATGCATCTCTACATTTAATACTGAAGATTCTTTTGCTTTAGAAGGCTTACCTGCCACTTCTTCAGCAATTTTCATTTCATAATGTATATCTTATACAATGTATATCAATTTATGATTGTATTAATATATGGTACTGTATTTAGTTTTCCTAATACAACCACAGCATTAACTCAGTCTGTTAAATTTTTCAATAACATCTAGTTTTTTCATATTATAAAGTTATTTTTTTCTTTTCAATCAAATGTATTTTAGTAACCAAAATTACTAAAGCCACATCTTCACCACAGAAATAAAAAATACAATAAAAGGGGAGGGTGGTTTCTTAACTCGAGTGAGCTAACTTAAGATAAAATCTGAGGGAAGACAAGGCAGTGCATAATTTTTGCACGAGTTAGCAGATCAAGTAAAAACCTAAACTCCCCCATAAACTTTAATTTGATCTGCTAACTTGTGTGAAAACTACAAACTGCCTTGTCTTCTCTAGGATTTTACCTCAGGTTAATTAACTCAAGTTAGCAACACACTTCTCCCCCCCCCCCCCCAGTGAAGATAAGACCTAAGTCTGAATTAATATGATATCCTGCTGTCAGTTGTCTTAGGCCTTGGCAGACAGCTAAGAATTCTCCCAATATACTGTGCTCTCTGAATGATATTCTGTGGCATTTACATGAAACTTTTTTTTTTAAACTAACTTCAGGACTAGTCAGATTTTTTTTTATCTGAATATATATGTTGCATTATCATTTACTATCTGAAAAGTTACTAGGTCACAGGACTGGAAGGCACCTCCTGGGTTATTAAGTCCTGTTGCCTGCTATGTTTTGGAACAGCCTTCCAAGGGGAGCAGTGGGAGCAAAAACCCTAAAAGGTTTCAAGATGATCTTGATAAATTTATGGAGGGAATGGTATGATGAATTTGCCTATAATGACATGTGACTCATTTGCCACGGCTACCATTCCTAATGGTCAGAAATGGGACACTAGATGGGGAGGGCCCTGAGTTGCTACAGTGAATTCTTTCCCAGGTATCTGGCTGATGGGTCTTGCAAACATACTCAGGGTCTAACTGATCGCCATATTTGTAGTCAGGAAGGAATTTCCCCCCAGGTTAAATTGGCAGAGACTTTGTGGGTTTTTCTCCTTCCTCTGCAGCAGAGGGCACAGTTCATTTGCTGATTTAAACTAGAGTAAATGGTGGATTTTCGGTAACTTGAAGGCTTTAAATCATGATTTGAGGACTTCAGTAGCTCAGCCCGAGGGTATGGGTCTATTACAGGAGTGGGTGGTTGAGGTGCTGTGGCCTGCAATATGCAGGAGGTCAGACTAAATGATCATGATGATCTCTTCTAGTCTTAAAGTCTATGAGTATATCACAGGCAACCCCATCAAATTTTCCTGCTAATAAATTTATCAAGTTCCATCTTAAAACTAGTTTGATTGTTAGCCCCCACTACTCCTGTTGGAAGATTGTTCCAGAACCTCAGTCCTCTGCTTAGAAACATTTTTCTAATTTCCAGCCTAAATTTATTGATGTAGGCCAAGATTTTTAACAGTGACTAGTGATTTTGGGTGCCCAATTTTTGGTTGCCATTTTGAGGGACCTTATTTTCAGAGAATGTGTCCTCTATGTTTTCTGAAAATCATGCCCTTGAAGGTATCTTCTGTCAGGCACCCAAAATCTTTAGTCACCTTTGAAAATCTTGGCCACTGTTTTAAATAGTTCCTGGGTGTTGTGTGCACTGGAAGATTAAACAAGAGTTGCTTTAGATTTAGATTCTCCTTAGTGACAGTATTATTTATTTTTGTTATAATAACTTTGCATTGTGCTTCAATGTTCAGTGTTAGGTTTCAGATTAAAATTTAGCCATATTTACCAAACCAAAGCACCTTGCTCTCTCTGTATTAGGGGATACAATTACCATTAAGCACCGAGTAAATAAGTGGTTTGTGCTTCAGGGAGGGAAATTGCTGCTCTGAGCATCCAATTGTGCCAGTGAGATGGGAAGTGAGGATGGTGCAGCCTGCTCTGCCAGGTGTGTTAGAGTTGCTCCATGGACCAGAGTGAAGAAGCAAGTAGGCCCATCATCCCAACTTCTCCCCTACCATCTTTGGGGTACACAGAGAAAGCATTCCCTGTATGCCCAGAGTACAGGGATGGCAATTGTGCTTCGCACTTGCATGCCAAAGTTTGTTCCCTGCACATATGTGCTAAGGTCTGGGGGAATTTAGACAAGGTCCTAAGAATCATGGCTAAGTAATTATGTAGCTGTGTGTGTGCACATGTGTGCATGTGCACTTGTGTGTGTATATAAAACAAGAGCTTCATCAACAACCTTGTCTCCAGATTTGCTAAATTCATTTTTTCACCTGTGAATAGTTTAAAGCTCACCTGGATTATTATCTAGTACACTGAGTTGTACTTGTCAAGCTTCAGGGATGAGCTATGATCACAAGGCATCCCTTGAAGAGAAAATAAAGACAGTGACAAGAATAAGAGCTGCGTTATGGTAGTCCAGCCATGCAATGAAATGTGTCATCCTAGATTTCCAGCCAACGCACAAAATGTGCTTACCCATTTTTCCCAGGATGGTGATAACAGACAGACTATACAAAATAGTGACTTTCTACCTGCCTCCAGTGATCTTTGCTAGGTTTTAAATAACCAGAGGCCATATAGGTGATGGCAGAGGTGGGTAAACTACAGCCCATGGTCCACATCATAGAATATCAGGGTTGGAAGGGACCTCAGGAGGTCACCTAGTCCAACCCCCTGCTCAAAGCAGGACCTAATCCCAACTAAATCATCCAGATATATGGAGATATACCTATCTCATAGAGCTGGAAGGGACCCTGAAAGGTTATTGAGTCCAGCCCCCTGGTTTCACTAGCAGGACCAAGTACTGATTTTTGCCCCAGATCTCTAAGTGGCCCCCTCAAGGGTTGAATTCACAACCCTGGGTTTAACAGGCCAACGCTCAAACCACTGAGCTATCCCTCCCACAGCTGGCCCGTGGGATCCTCCTGCCTGGCCGCTGAGCTCCTGGCATGGGAGGCTCACCCCTGGCCCCTTCCGCGGTGTTCCCCCTCCCCCACAGCCTCAGCTCACCCCGCTGCCAGCACAATGCCCTGGGCAGCGGGGCGGCAACCTTCTGGGGCAGTGCAGCTGCAGAGCCCGGCCTGGCCTGGTGCTCTGTGCTGCGCGGCACGTAGCTGGCTCCAGCTGGGCAGCATGACTGTAGCGCTGCCAGCCACCAGTGCTCCGAGTAGGGGGGGCAGGGAGTGGGGGGTAGAGGAGTTTGGATAGAGGGCAGGGGAGTTTGGAGTGGTGGTCGGGGATGGGAGTGTGGATAGGGGTCGGGGCAGTCAGAGGGTGGGGAACGGGGGTTGATGGGGGCAGTCAGGAAGGGGGGGGTTGGATGGAGTGGCAGGGGGCAGTCAGGAGCGGGGATTCTGGGGGCAGTCAGGGGACAGGGAGCAGGGGGGTGGATGGAACAGGGGTCGTCAGGGAACAGGGGGGGTTGGATGGGCCAGGAGTCCGGGGGGGGGCATCAGAGGGCCAGAAGCGGGGGGGGAGGGTAGGGGAGAGACCAGGCTATGCTCCCCTCCCCTAACCAGCCCTCCATACAATTTCCAAAACCCGATGCGGCCCTCAGGCCAAAAAGTTCGCCTGCCTCGGGTTATGGTATGTGAAGCCTTGGGTGCCATATGTATTCTTTCCATTCACGAGCATGGTTTACATATGTGGAGTTTGCTGTGTATGTATATTCCTACTCTCTAATGACTGCTGAAGATAAAGGCTCCCATACAGTGAGGTACTTCAACACATGCCCAACTTTAAGAACATGACTCCTTCTATTACCTTCACTGAGCTGCTTTGACAGCCCCAAAGCAGCACAGTGTTACCATGCATCTGGAGTAATTCTTGATAGTATTCAGTATTTCTATCTTAGTAAGGGTTTTATCAATGCAAAACTATTGAGAAAAGTGGAAATACCTTAGGGTTCATTTTTGTTTGTGGGCCTCCTTCCATTGTGTGTGGTCCATTTTTGTACCTGTGTTACATAGGAAACTGTTGTAAAATGGAATTTGATTTGATGTATTGTCAGGTTCCTTGTCAGAAGTTTCAAGCAGTAGTTATGTACTTGACAATTTTTTTTTTAAATGATGATCTGAAAGAAACTACAGTGGAGCATTAAGGAAGATTTACTTTTATAAAATGTGCTATCTAATGGAGTAATTTATTTGGGGGCAGTGATATAGTTCTGTTTACTGGGAGGAGGTATTCATTTAAAAATTATTTAGGCAGAAGAATTAATATAATGTATGCAAAAACCAATGTATACAACACTGAAATGAACGTTTGAGTACTGAAGTTTCTGACTGTTCTAATATAATCTCATTAGGATTTGGATTTACACAATTTATTATGACCCTTCTCTTTCTTTGTTGAGCAACAAGGGTAAAAGGAAAGTACTATCCAATTGTCACTTTTCCCATCTATCCAGATACAGATAGAGGGGTGTGTTTGTAAAAAGTATAACTAAAATAAATAACTTGTGGTAGGGCTCACGATATGCTCATTACTGTACAAACACAGAAGAAGGCCTGGTCCTTGTCCTAAAGAGTTTACACTCTAAAAAACTTTAGATATAATATTCCAAATGCTGCTCATCATCCCCTTTAGTATTCTTATTGAAATCAATGGGATCTTTCATATGAGTAACCTAACCAGGCTGCATAGATTGTTATAGGGAAAAAGTGATGGTATGATACAAAGGTTTATCAGTATGGGTATGGGGATAATTGCATTATTCACCAGTGGTGAAGTCATGAATGAATTTTGCAGGTGATCACAAATTCATGCTGATAAAACTTTCAACATGTGCTCTGTATATGGCACATGTGTCACAGGAGAATATATTTTAGGGATGTTTTTAGCATTTTACTGGGATTTTTTTGTAACCCTACACCTGCAAAGCCAGGTGCCGTGGTTATCATGATAACAACTACCCAGGACACAAAGGGAGCAATAAGAATCTCTGAAAATGACCTAAAATCTCAGGCTTTGGGAGAGGAAAAAGTGTGGACTTATGATTGGAATGAGTTGTGTTTTGGTTTTCATTCCTGGTTTGTAAAGAAGATGCTGAGTTTTCTTTTGTTATTACTAGTACATGTGTTTTTAATATAAGGCAAAAGCACCGAGAAGCTGCATAGGTGACTTTTATCTCTCTTAGGTGTTTATAGGGTCCCTATCACCATGGTATCTAAGTGCCTCACTCTCTTTAGTATAATTATTCTCACAATACACATGTGAGTTAGAGCAGGAAGTGAGGCACACAAAGCTTAAGTGACTTGCTCAAGAATACACAGAGCAGGGAACTGAACTGAATCTGGGGCAAGTCCCCTGATCCACCTTCTTCTCTAATTTGTACATGCTGTATTAATGGAAACAAATAACATAAAATAGGGATTACTACCTCCAACCTGCCATGATTTTAAAGTTTAATATCTTAATACCTTCAAGGTGCTGGGTCCCCCTGAGAAGAGGGTCCCCCATTCCTAGTTCTCACTAGGTTAGGTGATAAGACTCCAAAATATTAATATATTTTTGTATGGAAATTTTGCTATTGGTGCAGGATTCAATCTTTTCTATCCTGGTCCTTGGGCAAGTGTAATTTTTGAGAAGAGGACAGTAATTGTACTACTTGGAGAAGAAGGAAACATTTCCCTGACTGTCTGATTTAACTGGTTTGAATCTGTTCAAAATTTGGAATGTTAGAAGCAGTCCTGTGGAGGATGAATTATTGAGCAGAGAGGGTAGGTGATGCATTCACAGGTGCATGATACATTAATTTATTACAGGGCTTTGTAATAGGATATCACCTCCACGTATATGGTTTACATATATGTGTCTGTGTCCTTGTATTGGATGTATAAATACATGTTAAACATAAAAAAGTATGCACTAGTGTAGTGAGTCGGTGTGGCTCCCCTCCTGTCCAGAAGAGGGAGCCCACGTGCCGGCACCAGAGTGGGTGGGACCACCACCCCCTGTCCCCGCCCCCCGGAAGTCAAGGGGCGGGACAGGAAGTATAAAGGCCGGCCGCCAGAGCTCAGTCGGCGGCCAGCCACCACAGGGAGCAGACGTGCGGCCGGGAGCTCCCGGCCAGGAGACCGTCGAAGACCCTAGCTGGCCTGAGCTACCCCGGGCCCGCTACGAGGAGGGGCCGCCGGAGCCCGTTCACGCCCGCTACTGGGAGAATCCCTGGGAGCCTCACCCCACCAACCCCGAGGGTGAGACTGTACCCGAACCCCTCCGCCCCTGCTGCTACCCAGAGGAGCCGCCTGAGGACCGTTGGCCTGACTTCCCGGCAGAGCTACCGGACCTGCCACCGAGCCCCGGCCCAGAGGAGCCCATGCAGGTGGACTGGCCTGAGCCCGGCGCGACGAGCGAGGTAGGATCTGAGGGGGATCACGGAAGTGGCCCGGGGATAGCCGACCCCGGTCCGGCTGCAACTGAATGTGAGCCTATGTCAGTGTGTTGCGGTCTGGATACCCCACTGACCAGCAGCGGCAGCAACCGCTGTTAGGGCCCCGGGCTGGAACGCAGTGGAGTGGGTGGGCCTGCGTTCCCCCCTGCCACCCCCACTCACGGGTGGCAGGCATCCCCCTCACCCGACACTCGGCTACAGCAAGCCTAGGCGTGCCTTGCGTGGGCTTTGAACTATTTGCTCGCTCAGCCCCTGTAAACAAGGGCCTGAGCTTACCTGTGTTGGCCCGCCCTGATCCAGGGCCTGGCCTCTGAACTAGTTGCTCGCTCAGCCCCTGCAAACAAGGGCCTGAGCTTAACTGTGTTGGCCCCGCCCTGATCCAGGGCCGGGGCTTTGAACTGTTTCCTCGCTCAGCCCCTGCAAACCCGGGCCTGAGCCAACCGTGTTTGCCCCGCCCTGATCCAGGGCCTGGGCTTTGAACTCTTTGCTCGCTCAGCCCCTGCAGTCAAGGGCCTGAGCTTTAACTGTGGCTGCTCCGACTCTGCACTAAAGAGCCGGAGTTCCGGGACTAACTGACTACTTGTTCCCACAGCAGTGAGTCGGTGTGGCTCCCCTCCTGTCCAGAAGGGTCGAGCCCCGGCTAGGACCTACTACAACTAGTATTAATGGTTTGAATTAAGTCCATCTAAAAAGAAAATACAGTTGAGATTGTAGAAACTTTGGCACAATGTGGTAAGTTAAGCTGAAGTTTATTGTGTTTACTTTGTAGAATTAAGCCACATCTTTATAATTACTTTAATGCATGTTTGTAGTGGTATTTGTCTTAGTTTCCCCCTTACTAACATTTACAAAGAAAGAATCAGAGAACAATTCTTCTTGAAAAGGATTGGACTTGACACAAAAGACTTTAAATAGCTCAGAAGATGATCTAATGTGGAAATACATATTTCAACAATTTGTAAATTGTGCATTATAAACTCAACGAATGATTATGGTCTATTTAGCAAATATGAATGTAGACAATTTTTAACATTGTATCATGTCAGTCTGTGAGACAGGGACATTATATTGTTGATACAAAAATGAACATGAAAAACAGTACCACATGTGATAATATTTTGCCAGTTTTCTAACGTTAGTAAATCAACTGTTTTAATGTTATTGGATGTTTTTGACAGTGCTCACTATGAATCAGCTGAAACTTTTAAATTTCACTTTCCCTTAAGTGTATATTATATGAGTCCAAAATGCATTCACCTCTGATAGATTATTAATATCTCTTGTCTGATTGTCTTTCTTGATATGAAGGACAAATGCAACCACGAAACCAATAAATATACCTGAGATACATCTGTTCCATCTTGCATTTAGCTCAGAGTACCTTTCCCAGACCTGAAAAACTGCTGTGTGGGACTCAAAATCTTCTCTCTCCCCAGCAGAAGTTGGTCCAATAAAAGATATTACCTCACCCACCTTGTCATTCCTGATGTAATTTAAAAATGGCTATGGATGTGTTTTGATGACTTATAAGAAAAAAGCTTCTCTCATTTCCAATGCAAGGGTTTGCACATGAAATCTTGATCAATAGTCAATTTGTATGGGGTGAGTTATTTCCAACCCCCTAAAGAAAATGGGTATATACAGGCTATAACTGCACTATTTAAAATAGATAGTGTGTGTGTTCTTGCACAGGCAAACATGGCATTCAGGAGGGTGAAATGAAATGAGCCAGAAACTTCTCACATTTTCCTGGCATCTGTGGAGTGTCGCCATATGAGAACCATATGACTGCTGGCAGATTGGCATGTCAGCTCAAGCATGTACAACTTGACCTCACTGAGCGCTGTGTTTATCAGTTTATAACAGGAATATTGATACAATTTTAACTGCAATCTTTCTGTGCAAGATCCTTTCGCAGTCCGAATCTTACTAATATGACAGCACCTTGTTTTTGAAGTCACTTTTACACTTGTCAGAAAGAAAAGGTGGCAGAAGACATGGGAAACTATTCATTGTTCTCAACTATATAGACCTTAGTGGAGTTTATCACTTTTGGGAAGGTTGTCTGGATACTTTATGTTGTCTTTGAGTTGAAAATCATAGCTGTATTAGCAATAAAGACACGGTCATTTCAGGAAGAAACAAAAATCTGGTCTATGATTTATGTGAGATGGCCATATCAGTGATAAAATGATAGCTAATTAAGTCTGCACCAACCAGACAGAAGGTTGTTTCATTGTTCATTCACTGGGAAGGAACAGAATAAGTTAAAATGAGTTTTTGTGATCATCTCAAATAAACTTTGAGTTTCCTGATTTCCGGTGAGTGGTATCTGTGCAGCTAATCACATAGTTCTGATTAATGTATAGGCACTCATATCAGTATGATCAGGGCCGGCTTTAGGCCAATTCCACCAATTCCCCCGAATCGGGCCCCGTGCCTAAGAGGGCCCTGTACCCAGTGGCAGGGCTGCCCAGAGTGGGGGACAAGTGGCAGAGAATCCCTTCCTTGGCTAGAGGCGCCTTTTTTAATTTTTACTCACCCGGCGGCGCTCCGGGTCTTTGGCGGCACTTTGGCGGCGGGTCCTTCAGTGCCGCCGAAGACCCGGAGCGAGTGAAGGACTCGCTGCCAAAGACTAGGAGCGCGGCCTGGTGAGTACAAGACCCATGTGTGTGTGTGGTTTTTTTTTTTTTGTCATCCCTCCCGGGGCCCCGTCGAAACTGTTAGAATTGGGCCCCGCACTTCCTAAAGCCGGCTCTGAGTATGATGGGCCTGGTATAAAAACTGAGACAAACAGATCTCCATGAGGAGAGAGAAACTGGACAGAGGCTTACTCAATAAAAATGAGCTTGTTTCAAATGATCAGATGTCCTATAGTAGAACCTCAGAGTTATGAACACCTCAGGAATGGAAGTTGTTCGTAACTCTGAAATGTTCATATGGTTGTTCTTTCAAAAGTTTACAACTGAACATTGACTTAATACAGCTTTGAAACTTTACTATTCAGAAAAAAATCCTGCTTTTAACCATCTTAATTTAAATGAAACAAGTGCAGAAACAGTTTTCTTACCTTGTCAAATCTTTTTTAAACTTTCCCTTTATTTTTTAGTGGTTTACTTTTAACACAGTACTGTAATGTATTTGCTTTTTGTTTGCGTTTTGTCTCTGCAGCTGCCTGATTGTGTACTTCCGGTTCCAAATGCAGTGTGTGGTTGACTGGTCAGTTTGTCACTCTGGTGTTCGTAATTCTACAGTAGAACTCAGAAAAATGTCTGACTAGGTATGGCTAGACTGGAGCAGTTAACAGTTATACTGAAGGATTCAGAATCCAACAGGGGTTAAAACTGGAGAGAGCTAATGGGCACTATGAATATTTATCATTGTAATGTTTTAACTAAACTGCCCATTCCCATGCTCTCTCTTGAAGGATGAGAGTAAGGTCTTGATCCTGTAACCATGTACACATGCACATAACTTTATTACTAGGAGTGGTCCTAATGAAATCAGTGGAACTTAAGGTTGTTCAAATCCCTGGTAGAACAGCATGGACATATACCACTTATAGGAGAGCCTGTAAATGCACGTAGAGTGTTCAGAATGTATGTTATTAGAAAACCTCCTTGTATGTTTCCTTGAAGTCTAAACTTCAAACTTCTGGGATGTTCTATCCTTTTGGTTGTTTACATATTTAGCCTTGTATCACAACAGGTTCAGGGTTAGGTAAATTAAGACTTCTTAATAACCCCACTTCCCTGATTACAACCATTATGGAGATGTTCCTGAAATCCCTTCACATAGTATCACAATGACTAGGTACTTTATTAACACCTTGATAGATTTGGTTCCAAGTGGGCCAAGTGATCTGTGTAGATGTGATTGCTATACAGAACAAGCTTACATTGCCAGGCAGTGAACAGGATCAGCTTCTTGACTCTAAACAGTTAGAAAGGGAAAAGACCTAAGATTTGTTACTAATTTTTTAAAACTGGGATCAAAAATAAAATTACATCTAAAATTTCATTTCCCATAGGGACAAATTATGGGAAAAGATGGTACAAATGAATGTCCTATCATGTAAGGCTGTAGAACTCCGTTGTGCATCCATGGGGGAATAGGCTATATTTAAACTGAGATTGATGGAAATTACCTTAACATGGAAGCAGCTGAGGGGACCCCTCAAAGTATTTTTGATATCTTTTCAGAAAATATTACTTTTACGAGAGAGTCTCATCTCTCTGCAGGCCTATAGGAAAGAAGAAAGTGGAAACAGCAACAGAAAGGGAGAGAAACTGGCTATGTCCCACTGAAAACAGAGTGCTTTTTATTTCTAGTTTGTTTTGGCAGGTGAGATTTGGAAGACAAATCTGAAATAATGGTAAATCCAAATGTTTTTTGAGTTAACCCATCTGTAACTTCCATGCAGGATATGGAATTTCAGAGCTGCAGAATCTTTCATGCATGGCAGGAATTATGATTTAGCTTGCACAATTGTGTGAAGTCTGAACAGTGAGTACTAATAGTTTGAGAAAACGTGCCATGTCAAATTATTGTGAAAAGATATCCAGCCTCTGGAAATGAACAAATTCAAAATGTCTTCTTGAGCAATCATCTTTTCTACTGGCAGAGAGATAAACACTCAGCAGCACTAGCATGGAACAATGGTGACATCTAGGGGTACAGTGCTTACTCAAAAAGATCCTGCAGAAAGTTTTGTACATGCACCAACCTTAGTTTAGAGATGTGCTCCACTTTAAGAACTTACACACACCCATCCCTGAATACCTAGTTTGAAATATCAATGGAAGAGTCTAAGGAATACATGTATGTTGGTCTATAATTGTGCTCATTTGTCAGGTGAAGGGTCTGAATCACAGATCAGATATATACTAATATGATAAACAGAAGGAGTATGTAAGTGACTTGATATTTTAACAATAATATTTGTACATAACACCTTAGCAATCCCCAGTGTTCAAAGAAATACTAAAGATCATGGCACACCCTGTCTGAAGAAAGATTCAACCTCTCCTGAGCACCAAACTGCTTTGAAAATTCTGTTGTGCAATATACACTAGAGGAACAAATTATGCCCATCTGGAGAGATCAACACAGAAAAAAAACCTGCATTAAACAGCATAATAGATTTTACAGTACTTACAGTATAAACTTGATTAAGTGGTAGATTTATACATCAAAAAGAAGGGGCCCCCCATCATTAAAGAGTATTAACCATAAATAGACAAGTCAAGCTGTTTGTGCATTTTTTGTTTATTTTCATAGGCACTGAAGGAAGGGGAGGGGGCACTTATGTTTGTGGTTCAGAAGAGAGAAAAATCATTTACTGCAGCATGTGGATGGGTTTGAGTGAGAGCAGATTTCCATGCAGGAATGATATATGGGCTAGGGAAAACACCCCTTTTTGAACACACACAAGCACTGATTACATGGCCCGCAGCTGGAGTTAATCCAGATTTCTGTTTAATTAAATAGCAGCAGTCATTCTGCTGCATTACATCAAAATGCACAAAGGTGACATGGAGGTGAAATACCAAATGTTATATGCTCACCTCATCATTTCAATTGATAAACAATGATTTTTGAAAAAAAAAATTGTCTAAAAAATAAATTCTAATATATTAATGCATAATGGGAGAGCAATAGAGAGATGTATGCATGTCATGAGACGATGGGGTTACTATTATAATATCACAGTTTCTTTATTGATCAGTTGACTAAAGAATGTAGTCAGCTAACACCTACTATATGCTTCTCTGCGGGGAAATCCATGCTATCCTGGGCCAACGTTAATAACCTCTTCTGAAAAAATCATATAAAGATTTTTTTCTCCTAGTAGTATTGGCACTACTACAATTGAGGGCCCTATCTAAACAACAAGCAACCTCTAGAACTCCTGGCTCTAGAAAACTCCCAGGGTTCTACAGGTACAAAAGCTGTATGATTGTGAGGGGATACTCGCTCAAGCACTACATGAGGCCTTACCTGGCTTTTGTGGGGGTTAAATTCTCTTGACCATGTCTGGCTGACTAACATTGAGAGAGTCGTACAATAATCCAGTAAGGAGGTGCCAAAGACATGGATAACTGTAGTGAGATCTGTATCTGAAAGCATAGGCCACAACCTTCTTGCCAAGTGCCTATGGAAACCACTGCTATCAGCACATCCCTGAGGGATCCAACAACACCTCCAGGTTGTGAACCTGAATACCAGACAGTAACCATAGTCCTGAAATTGGAGGCTTTGATCTAATCTCTGCCATTTCTTCCTTATGCTCACTTAATCTTCTGATCAGATTGGGCTGTGCAGAGAATTACCCAGCATTAGGATGCTGGTAACTCATTTGCAATACAGCCAGAGCAGGAGGAGAAATGGACCAACCAAGGAAAAGAAGTATGAAAGTGCAGGAGGTGAGAGCTTATTTGCAGGAGCTTGCTTCCCGATCATAAATGAGCATATTTTCTATTATTCCTTAGCTGGAAGACTTTTCCTGAATAAGATGTCCTTCTGTGACACCAACATCCAGATTGCATAGTCACCCACTGCCTGAGAAGATGCTGATACTGTGGGCAACATAGATACTAGGCCAATATCAGTATTTTCATTCCAAAGTTCTCGCTACGTTCAGTATAATAAAACTTAAAATAACAGTTTCCTCTAGCATTCACTTAAAACAATTTTTAAAACAAACCATTTAAAAAACTTTTTTTTTCAAATATTGTTGCCTAAAATTAAGCACCTAAATCCTATGTTAGTCACATAAATAATTTTCAGAGGTTCTGAACATTCACAACTTTAACTTAGAAGATATCTGAAATTTTAAAAATGTTGGCCTTGATGAATAATAGTTCAGTATAAGAGCACACAGGAAGGAATCTTATTGACTTAAGATATTATTTTGGGTCTTGAATTTTTTTTTAAATAAACCTTAAATGTAGTAAAGAATAAACATTTTAATGTTATTAATTAATAATTGTATAGTATTATATGGCAGATGTGCATAGCACTTTTGAAAATAAATCAATAGATAATAATAATAATAAAATGATGATAATAAGTTCCCTGCCTTAAGGGATTTTATATTTTGTGCCTTCTCTTATTCTCATTGAAGTCAATAAAAAACAAAACAAAAAAACCCCTATAAGAAGTACCTCTTAGTTAGACAAAAACAGCAGTAGAAGAGAAACAAAAATGGAGGGTAAATGAGGGGTGAAAAAAAGATTCGGGTTATAATAAGATAATGAGATCTGTTTTTTCCCCATATACATGTTTTTGATGCCTTTTAAAAAATGTACATTTTGCTTTTGTTTACCTTTTCCCCTAAAACAATAAAGTGGGGACATAAATGAAATTGAATGGCAACAAAGTGAATATGGAGCAAAGGGAAATTCCTTTTTACAGAGCTTATAATTAACTTGTGTAGCTCATTTCACACAATATTATTGAGACCAAGAGCTCAATAGGATTCAAAAAAGTATGAGACATTTACATGGATATTGAGAACAGGCCATATTAGATAAAATATTTTGTAAGGGATTTCAACCTCATGCTTCAAGGCATAAGCCAATCATTAACTGACTGGTAATCCTGGGTAGGAAGAAACTTTTGTATACAGTTTCTTGAACCTTCCTCTGAAACAACAGACACTAGACTAGACAGATTGTTGATCTGATCTGGGATAGCTACTCTTAAATCCTTCCTGATTTCTGATTACCTTTGTGTTCATTATATCTTCATCATTCTTTAGCATTTAAGCATGTCAATGACTTGACTTTCCTCTCTCAAAACATACTCCCTTTACTTCACATACTTCTGCAAATATCATCTCATCTTCCTCTTCTTCACCTCTGGTAGTTTGAAGGTGCTGTCTGCCCCTGCTGCGTGGAATATCATTCCACTGATTCTGTTCTTGATCCCCTAGAGTCTGACATCTAATCTCTCTGCTCCACAGTACACAGACCTTAACAAGGGTGCTAACAACCTCTTTTTAACCAAATAAAGTCTCTTCCATTCTCAGTCAATCTGCCACCTTTGATACAGCTGAGTATTCCTTTCTGGAAACTTTCTCTTCCCTTGGCTTCAGAGAGTCTGTGCTTTCCTGTTTCCTCTCTAAATTCAGTGTCTTTTTTTAGGTACGTTCCCCCTCCCGCTCTCTCTTGGTGTCCCTCAATGGCCTGTCTTCAGCCATTTCTTTCTCTTTCCCTACACTCAGTTCCTGGGAAATCTTAATCATGAACATTAATTAATTTATACCAGGGATTCTCAGACTTCTTTCTTTACCCCTCACCTCTCCTTCCCCATACAAGTTCAAATCTCTGAGTGCCTCCCTAAATCTCCACCTGGGTGTCCAGCCACTAACCCAAGCTCAGTATGTTAAAAAGCTGAACTCCTCCACTCTCCTCCAAAACCATAACTCAGTTAGTTTCTCTATTACACAACCATCCCCTCTGTTCCACAGGCTCTCACCTTTGGTAGAATGTTTGATTCCTCTCTCTCCTTCTGCCCCCCCCATGTAGGCACTGTCACAAAATCCTGCGAGTTTTATCTACACAAATTCTCCAAAACTATTTATTGGGTTTGCAAAATTAGCCTGAGTTTGCCAATAATTCCTCTCTGGTAATTTAAACCCAAGAAAGTGGTTTGCCTCGCCAACAAAAATATTAATGGGAGGGGCCTCCGGAGGGAAAACTTTCCATAAATTTTCCCTCCCAGCTATGCCCCCACATCATTCCGTTTGGGGAATAGGTTTTGCTTGGTTGTGAGACTGGTCCCCAAAGATCCCTTATTCCTCAGCTGCAGTTCTGGCCTCATTTCACCTTCCCACACATCCCTGACAATGCAACTCCGTTGGAACCACACTGCCAGTCCCTGGTCATAGCTACCCTGGGGATACCCCCTCAAATGGGGATCTGTCCCATGGAGAGAGCTCTTGAGGAAAGATAATAGTGCTTCAGGCTGGATTATTTTTTTCCTTCTAAATTTCAGTGAGTGAGTGTGTGTGTGTGTGTGTGTGTGTGTGTAAAATGCACATTTTCCTTCCTCCCATCCATGCCATCTCCAGTCCGTCTCTAGCACTATTCCCTCCCTTGGTCTGGTCCCTAGACTACTGGGGAGTGCTCCACAGGAGCTGGGGGAAGGAGGGTGTGGTGATGCAAACAGTGAAATCCTCCTCCTGCACAAAATATTGGGAGATCTGTGCCAAGATCAGAGGGACGTGATCTCCTCTCTTTTCTCTCTCGTCCCCATAAACATGATTCAAGCCTGTGCAATGTATTGAGTATAGATGAACACTTCTAAAAAGCTGAGCTGTCACAGCTGGTTTACTTGTGTGTGTGAGTGTGTGTGTGTGTGTGTGTGTGTATATATATATATATATATATATATATAGAGAGAGAGAGAGAGAGAGAGAGAGAGAGAGAGATCTGTATTCTTTGATTAGAGTGTTCCTCTCTTTCTGCCCCTTTCTACCCTCCACGACAATCTCTTTTCCCACACAACTTTATTTCCCCTTTTCCTCCCACAATCTTCTTCCTATCTCCATCACTGACCTTTTTTTCCCAGGGATTTTTCCTTTCTGCATCCTCTCCACTCCTTTATTTCATCGCCTTTCCTAAGTGGAGCAGGAACCTGAGAACATCTGCATTGAATGTTCCCCCATGATTTTCGCTTGGATTTAAATATAAGCAAAATGGATCCTTTTCTCTCCACTGTCAACCCCCGGTGCCCCTCCCCACAATCGAGTGTCTGCCTAGCTTTTAAAAAACAATGAGAAATGGGAGTTAGACAGGACTTAAAAAAAGATATCTAATGTTAATAAACTGTCAGTCCTGTTTTGAATGACAAAGTGAAGGTCCACACTTGATAGAATTTAAAAAGCCCCAAACACCAGTATATTATGTGAAAAAGGTTATTGCTGTTCTTCTTGGATATGCCATTTATCAGTATATGAGCAGGTTATTCAAGTGAATAGATTAACAAACATGAACTAAAGTGTAATGTTTATCAGCTGTCCAGCTTAACTCTAAATAATATAGCAAAGGGTGGCTCTTAAAAATAAGATGGCCATCAATCAGCCCCCACTGCCATTTTACACTAAAGGTTATATATTGCCCTATAGAAACAATGCACATTTGAGGTGTGCCACCAGAGGTCACTCCACCAGCCAGAACAGAGAGATTAAATAACAGCTTAGCTAGACACAGCTAAGCACTCTGTCATTTTAATAACACTTTCATTCCACAAACTTTCACCAGTTATGGCCATGATGCTTAATTGCTCTCATTTATCTCTCTAATAAATGATGTCATTGAACTGTTGTGGAGATACAATTGGCAAGTCAGTATGTAAACCTGCAATCCATACCAAGCTATGAGACCCATAGAGAATGCATGGGACTATAAAATACAGCAAGTCTCTTAAAATTGGAGCTGGGTAAATCCAAACCAGCAAAACTATTTCCCCACTAGTCCCTCCCTCCCCATCAGTTAAATTTTCTGAGTATTAATAAAGTCGCTGGAGAATTTAAAAGAAATAAAAACAAATAATAATAATAATAAAAAATAATGACTGAAATATTAGATTATTTCAAGCCCAGAGCTGTTGATCTGGGATGGTAGGAAGTGGATGTGCAAGGACTAGGACATGTTGATGGTTTTAATCACCATTGTATATAGGTGCCATGAAATAATTCAGTGAAGTATCCTGCAACCATCCTGGCTCTCTGTTTGGCGATCCCAGGCAATCCGCCTATCTGAGGTGATATTGTGCCACAAGTTATTGAAAAAGGTTAGTGGGCTGGGCAGAAGGGGCTATTATATCCAGATTGACTTGCATGGATCTGAGCAATTAAAGCTGACTCCTGTCCTTGGCAAAAGGAAGGCGAATAGGACCAGCATTCTCCATGGCTGACCTTAACTTCTTTAAAGCTTGAAGGGATGTCCAGATACCAGAAACAAGCTTATTCTTTGATAAAGATATTATTCCTTGTTTGAGACTTTTTAGGGAGCTTATTCCTTCACCCTCTCACTTTCCTGGTCCTTCTCGCATGAACAGAGAGCAACAATACCGGAAGTCTGAAGGTGCAAACAATTTGATGTTTATTGGGGTGAACTTGCAGCAAGCATGATTCCAGTTTCCTTCCTCAGTGTCCCCCTTCCCAGCTCTGACACCACAGAGCCTTGCCTGTGTCCCTGTTCCCATTCCCTGTTCCCATTCCCCCCCTTAGTGAAACATGATTCCAATTCCCCCACCCCCATTCCCTTTTCCCATTCCCCCCTTACTTCCTGATTGACTGCAGACTATAGTAAAACTTGAGTTCTGCTTAGCTATACCTTAACCAATCATTTTACTGAAATTTAACTAACCAATCCTAACATGTTGTAACATGATTATTTAACCAATTATATCCCACCACATTAATTGGTTTACACCCAACAAAATTAATTATACAGCAGACAGAAACAATCACAGAACCAGACAGAGATTATACAGACAAACAATAGGGAAGTGGAGACTACAGTGATAGAACAATTCAGAAATGAGGATTTCACATCCCAGCTATTGATAAGTGAGTACTTGCCAGACAGGATGCTGTCAAACTAAGTTTCCTTTTACATCTTCTAGGCTCTTCCCTTTCTCTGGAGGTGACAGGAATATCAGGACAGGATTATATTCCTAACAGCCCAATAGCACCTTATTTCAATGTGACTAGTTTGGAATGTTAGGATCTGATCATACACTTCCCAGCTTATGACTGCCTCTGCTACTTAGCCGAAGGCCTTAGCCTAAGAACAGGACCTCAGACTGTCACAGTAAGTAGGGTTACCATATTTTGTGCCTCCAAATGGAGGACACTCCACGGGGCCCCGGCCCCGCCCCAACTCCGCCCCCTCCCCTGCTTCCCGCGAACATTTGATTCGCGGGAAGCCTGAAGCAGGTAAGGGGGAGTGTGGGGGGAGGAGGTGCAGCCCAGGCTGGCCCCCCGGCGGCTCCAGCCTGGGTCGGCTCAGGCCCTGTGGTGCCGGCCCCGGCCCCTGGCCGACCACCCCCGGCCCGCCCAGCACTGCCGGCCCCCAGCGGCCCGGCGCACCCCCCGGCTCCTGGCCCCGCGACCCCGGCTCCCGGCCCCCG